>NC_061088.1:6617554-6650054 GCF_015104395.2 Macrobrachium nipponense | reverse complement strand
CGAAATATAAAAATATATGTATTCTTCTGAAGTTTTACATGCTGAAGATCAGATATGATTGTACAAGTCTTCTAATAACGATAGCTTGATCGCTTCTGCCAATGATGATGGCTACTTCTGTTCTCTCTACATGATAAAGCTTAGGTAAAGAGATACAGGTCTTCTAATGACGATAGCTAACTCTGTTCTGCCTGTCTACCATCTCTGTTACAAGTTATGAAGGAACAGACAGTAGTTCGAACATATGAACATACATACAAATGACATAGTTTCATACGAACACACAATCAAAATGAGACACGCTACAGATCACGTAGGCGGTAGTTGTCTCAAGCAGGGAGCTTGGACTGTTTCAAAACAAATGAATGACCACAGATGACGACATGTCAACTTAGCCTACATACTTATTGTATACGTCATCTTTAGCGTCTCTAGTCTGATCACATTCCTGCAAGCAATCTTTTATATATATGGACTAACATTCCATATTTTAATATGTAAACACTTACATTAGCTCGGTCAGCTACCAAAACCAACTACTGAATATTACTCAAACTTGACTTGCATTTGACTTATAGGAGTGTGATACAGACACTATGTGAATATATATATATATATATATATATATAAGTAAATAAAAATTCATGGTGTACATGAATTGATTCAAGTAATAAAATATAAAACAATGATATTGGTAAATAATAGTGATCACGTGATATATAATGATACAGTTTTTCACTTCATCTCTTTAAGATACTTATGCTACAGAAAATACTAATGTACTCTGATAATTGCATAGATGAAGATTAACATGATAAAAATCATATTTTAACTGATAAAAAATTTCATATATGAATTGATAACATTATTAATGTTATGCTGATTGATTCGTTTATTTTTATGCTAAATTTATATATCTGATTCATTAATCAATATACTAACTCATATATAACTGCAGATATTGATAAGATAAAAGGTAACAGATTGATTATAGGCTACCTGATGTTTGTTTATACATATGCATATGGATTCATATAATTATGATTAATATATGTGCACTTTAAATAGATTCCTATTGCGTACACGCAAAGATATATTTCGATTCCGTTATTTATGATCATTTATATATAGATTCCTAGTGCGTACACGCAAAAAATATATTTCGATTCTGTTATTCATAATCATTTATTATAGGATACATGAATACTTCATATATATAGGATACATGACCGTTATACTACTTCACTTTTAACTAGCGTTCGAACAACTTTCCGTCCATTACACAGTTTCCAGACAACACCTATAGCCCAATGAAACGGCCTATTTCACAGGGTTAAAACAAGGGGAAATTTGCCTGGGCGGGTGGGTCCAACGTTCTATTTTGCGCTCATACTTATTCTCTGCGTCCTAAGCTACACGATTACGTTCGCGATGAATAAAAAACATCCCCAGCACGAGTCCTTCGCCAGCAAAGTAGAGTTGAATATCCTTCGGGTCGTAATCATCGAAGTATGTTCCCTTTCGTATCGATTCCGACAGCCGCCGAGCATTCCGCATTAAAACGAGATTAACGACGAGATACGGTGTCGGTCGAAGAAGTCCATGAAATTCCTTTCACATTGTAGGCGGTTGTTACTTGACTGTAGTCATCCGCAGCGACGAACGATTTTTTGAAGTTGCTATGTGAAACTCTCGTACTGCAGGATACTGTAACCAGGTTCCATTAACCAGCCTGCAAGTGAAATTATACTTGTCACAAGGGCAAAGTAAATTCAGACGACATCCAAATACAGGGGAGGGAAGAGAGCCATTTAGACCAGAACTTAAACCCATATGAATTCGCTGATATTTTGGAATTCAAAAGAGTCCGCTGTACCAACTTTTTTATCCATGGCATTAACAATGAGTGAACCTATCCAGGTCTATGATGACTGTAAAAATATCCATAATTATAACAAATAAACAGATATCAATACAAATCCCAAAGAAAATTCGATATTACTGGTAGTAATTACTAGACAAAGAAGTGGAAAAGGAAAACGGAGCTATTTGTAAGATTGCCAGGCAACATAAGATTCAAAGAGAATATTAATCATGATTCTATGGTCCCTAACAAAAGTTTCATATTCAATTTTCTCGCGCGCATCCTCTGAGGTTATTTTTTTAAAAACTTTATTAATAGGTAGGAGATGCAACGAAAAAAACCCACTATGTAACTAATTTCTAAATAAACTTTGGGTTTTTCAAGAAAATGTGACATTTTCCCATGAATGTTTTACTTGAATTGTAATAGGCTAATGTTGCAAGTAAATATTTCATATACATATCTTGATACTTCTAAATGTCTATGAGGTTCAGAAAAAAATTAATTCATTTTTGTTGTTTAGACGAAATTCTATTCCTTATTTTGTTTATTAATTTTAAAATGATTGCAAGTTGCATTGCGCATACCGATATACACCTTGTACCTACGTCTGCCTTGCCCATGAGAAGTTCGGGCTAAGCATTCCTTTCCTTTCTCCAGTCAATCTGCTTTTGCAAGCGCGAGATGAAGCCTGTAATGCAGATTATTGAGGTTAAAAGGAACAAATACTGATACGGCAATGATGACGTCGTCACTTGGCAGGAGATTGCTCTCAGCCAGCTAAGAGTTTACGTTACTTGCTGTAATAAATACGACTTTAGGATAAATTTATTATCTTTTAATACTCGACCCACACGAAAAGAATGTCTGAAAAAAAACAGTAGGCCAAAATTGAACAATATATTAAGTTTCATGTTGGAAATCTGCATAATTGTAATTATGTTAAATTAAATATTCCTTATTGAAACTAATGAAAAAGGTTTCCATACAAATTCTATATATATTATTAGCCCTGTATAAGATTCATATAGGATTATTCCATAGATAACATTTTCACTTCTAGACTTCCTGACTTTAAAATCTCTTTTATTTTATTTTATTTATTTATTTATTTATTTATTTATTATTATTTTTTTTTTCATTGACTACGAATATAAATCACCGGACAGACAATATGTCAGTAGGTTTTGGATATGTGTTTTGAACTTTAGCTTATTTGTCATACTAAAGCGTTAAGTTAGAGTTCAAATCTTTACGCATATATATTTGGATATTTAATTAATCTATGGTTACGTTTTGCTTATTGATTTTATCGTGATTTCCTTTTTTATTATTATAATTTGTAACCCTTCCGACTTCTTACGGAGTGTATTATATTGACTCCACTTGTATCCATATTTATTTTATTTTTTTTATATTTATTTATTTATATATATTTTTTTTTTATATATATTTGATAATTAATGGTTGGCTTGAATATGTGGAAAAGTGTTCTAGCGTGTACCGTATAAGGCTATTTGCGGCATCAATTCTACAGATACAAGATATGAATGATAAAGGTATTTAAAACCGCGAGAACTGCTATAATCCAGTTCGGATCCAATATCACGAGTTGTAACTCGTAAGACATTGACACTTTCTGATTTATCTCTTATTCTCCAAACCGATGACTCTGGGCGATAAAATATATTACTGGTTTTCTTAATGGATAGGAATTCACACAACGTGTTAAGGAGATTATTGATTTACGCCACCCCGAGTCAGATTATCATGTGTTGAATTCCATGTTTTACTGATTTAGCACTCATAAATATTCCTAACGCACTCAATTGCGGTGTTTGTTTTTACTGCTATTACTTCTATATAACGTGTCAAGGAAACTAATTAACACTAAGAAGTGTTTATTCTCTAGTCAGACTCGTAATTTTGTTAATAATTCTAAGTATATTCTTTCAAGGATTGATTTGGCACAGGATAGGCCCTTAAGGGCTGTAACTGACGGTGGTCTTAGTGTGTCCCTTGTTTTCATGACACGTGTTTACAATCAGTTTATGTGCTTTTTATATCTGTAAGCATCGTAGGCCGTAAAACAGTGATTTGGCTTTCTGTGACATAGTAGGGAAACCTGGATGACGGAATGCGAACCAGTTTATGACGATTGGTATGAAAGAGATTATTTTATCTAACTACCTGGTCGTTAGTCATCTGCTGTGTTCTTCGGGTTTTCCTCGTCACGGACTTACATATAATATTACATTTGATTACATTATTCTGATACACATACTTTAAATATACTTTTGCTTTAGGGTTTCTGCTCGAAGTGTTTATTGTTTTTGCTTAGCCGCTGACCCTGTTTCCGTTCGAAGTGTTTATTGTTTTGATGTTTATTGCTGCTGACACTTGCTTTGTTCAGTTTGTAACAGTTCTGCTTCCCCGCGCTCCGACCTCCCAGATATTCAATGCTCGCGATCTCTTGGGTTAAGGAATTTTCTTGTTTAGATACGGTTTTAACAATAGGCACGGATGTTTCTATATCTTTTAGTCTAATTAATGGTTCTTTGCAGTATGGTGCGGGATTGCGGGATAATGCGTCAGCTATGATAATTGCTTTCCCAGGTAGATATCTTATCTTGGCTCCAAAGACCTGAATGATCATTTGTGACCGAGTTCCTTTTGGACTGTGATTAAAGCCTTTGAAAACTCGGTAAAGGACTCATGTTCAGTAAGGACTTTATCAGGATAGCCATAGATTATGAATTTAAGATGTACTAGTGAGTTAAAGATACCTAGCCCTTCCTTGCCTATTACTGCATATTTACTTTCAGAGGGCTTTAGTTTACGTGAATAAAAAGCTATAGGGAAGAACTGTTTATCATATTACTGAAGTAGTACCCTCTTACCCCTTGGTCTGAGGCGTCTGTTGCAATAAAAAAATTCTTTATTTAAATCAGGGATTTTTAAGTTAGGTGAGCTGCATTTTCCGCTTTTAAGATATCGAACGCTGTTGATGCTTTTCAGACCATAATAAATCTACGCTCTTCTTCGTAAGATCTGTTAAAGGAGCTGTCATGATTCAAGAGTTACATATTTACATACGATTGTAATACCCACTACAGCGCCAAAGTGCTGTATCCCCTTTTACGTTAATAGGTACCAGGAAAGTTATGAATAGCCGACACCATACCATGGACTACTTTAAGACCTTGACTGAACACATAAAACCTAGATAAACATGTTCGGTTTTTTAAAAACTCACATTTAGATATTTTACTCTGAGATTATTTGTCTTTGTCTCTGTAGCACTAGCTCTAGTTTATGTGAATGTACTTCTAAGGTATTAGAAAAGATTACAAGATCATCCATATAGGCATGTAGGGTATCCCCTAAAAGTCCTCCAAACACTATATTGTAATTGGGGTGCAACGTAAGCCGGAGGCATACGTAAAATTGATAATGCCCCTGAGTGTGCTGAAAACGGTGTATGAGGTACAATCACTTAGGTAATGGTATCTGGTAAAAGCTTTTAAGTAAGTCCAAATTGGTGAAAAAAAAATTTATTCTAACCTAACAGAGATAAGATGTCGTCGGTACATGGCACTGGAAACTATCGGGAGTCGTTTCCCTTGTTTAAGCGTCAGAAATCTACGCAGATACGCCAAGTCCGATCTTTTTATGGCTGACGTTTTGAGGGAAAATTATATGGGCTATTTGATTTCCTAATGGCTCCTATTACTAACATATTTCAACTTCGTCATTTATCTCTATTTTGAAATTGCAGTGAGAGTCTATACGAAGGTACGTATATAGCTTTATGTTTGTCCTTAGACCGTATTTTGTGTTAAATTACATCCGTTTTTCCCAGAGATCACTCGCTAGTGGAGAAACTTCCTGGTATTCAGGTAAAAGATAAAAAAAATTTCTGCTGAATCACCTCTGCTTGAATGACTTTACTGATATTACTTTAGATAGATTATCAGAGAGATTCATCCACGACTGGTTGGGCGGGATTAAAAATTAGCAACAATAAAAGAAATGCGATATTTATATGTATAGGTTTTTGTGGATTACTATATTACTTGTTTGCAGCGAGTCAATCGTGTCTAGGGCTTTGTTCGCGGAAATCGTTATATTTCAGAGTGTCGGGAAGGATTAAAATTTCATTTCCCAGCAAAGTCTTTTTTACACGCACTAAGACATTCGAGGTGCATGCTTCTCGAGATTTTTGCGTGCAAAGTGCGACTGCGGTTGTGGGAGAATTCTGTTGGGTCATTTGAACAATGTTACGATTTATGAGACAAATGTATAGTTCCTTTATATAAGTTATTATTTGATTAACTGTCTCATTTTTGTTCAAACGGATTTTAATATGTTTGAAGGATTATAGGATTTCCCTTTGATAAACAACACGCCTTATTTGCAGGATGTAAGATAATATTTTGTATACCCCTAGATGAATCTTACAATTACACTAGATACAGATCAATGTTTTTTATAGCTATAGAGGTATCTGTAAACGCTCGCTTATCCGGACTTCTCATTAGGGAAGTTCGAACAACGACGGTGAGTCCGTAAATACAGGATATTACGTGTACTAAAGAATAAAACAAGATATTCTAATTTTTACGGCGCGTACAGTCGGGCTTTATCCACCACTACTTATAATAACTTACGTATTAAAAAAAACAAAAAAAAAACGAAAACCTGTTCTGATTACTTTATACGGTCGTGTGTTTCATAGGAAAAATCCTTTTTAATTCAAAAAGATATTGGCATGTATGAACCAACATCGCTTTTCCCCACTCTGCTAGAGGCGCTTATTGTGTGGAATTTGCTATGCTTTGAACACGTTCGGCAGTTTTTGACTGACCTTGACCGCTTGACTAGGTGACAGAGTCACCGGAGTTTGCTTGTTTGATTGCTGAACGGGCTACTGTTTCGATTTCTTTTTGTAATAATTAAGATCCTTCTCTTTATTCCATCGGGCAACGTATTTGTGTGTTTTTTTTAGCATTATGTTGCTGGTTACGTATAAAGCAATGAATGACGAACTATTAGGAACTGAGCGATTACTAATAAGACAAGTTATCACTACTGCATTCAATATTAACTGTTTGTACTTCATTCTTTGCTAAAATTTGAAATAGTGAGGGATCCTGGTCAGCGCATTTAGCCTGTTGAAAGTTTTTTTACAGACATGTTATTCCTTGCAATCCAGCCATATTTTTAAAGTTAAGTTGAGTCATTGAGGTTCGATATTTTATATAACTCAAAAAACTCAAGGCTAAAACTGCGAGCGGGACTTTGCAAAGGAGCATTTATTGTCATGACCCGAATAGTGTTACCTCTAGTTTATATAGATTTGTACGGGTGTTCCACTTGTTTTTTGTGTGTTTTCTAATCACTACGGTGCTTAACGACCCTATCCATGCATCTGTATAAATACAGACGTCCACTGCGTAAACGCATATTCACTGTTTAATATGATTTGTTACGTAAGGGATTAATAACTCAACCCAATAAATGATAAAATTAACATAGTATATGATTATGATATTTCAGTAGAACTTCTGGAAACAGACACTCAAAGATAAAAACTCGCAGTAGCGAAATCTCAATGATGTAGATAATTTCTGTAAAAAAGTAAGATTAAGAATGTCTCGTAACTTCAGCCACAGGAATAACGAAATTCGACCTGCAAAGGAAACACTCAAAGTTACTCCAAATGAATAAAAAAATTGTACTTAGCTTGCTTTTGTGGGAAGTCACGGTGTTCCGATAACACGACACGGCCCTTGGTCCTCCTTCTCTATTTAGCGGATTGCCTGGTTTGGCTTCAGTTTCCCCCCCCGTGCGCGTTGTTTCGATGATTCGAGCCCTTGAAAAGATCCGATGCTGCAGACGCGTTCGGTTTGTTTCTTGGAGTGCCGAAACGCTCACTAACGATGTTTTCTTGAATGATTCTAATGAGAGACGAAGCTTGCGTTGTCGTAGGAAAAAGGACACGTCGGTCGTTTTGTTTCTTGAAGTTATTCACTAACGATGATACTAAGTTTGCTTGAAGAATCTCTTGCTTTCGTCGTCGTTAAAGAGTTCTTGTTGTTTTCTGAAGTCGCTCACTAAACGATGAAAATAAGTTGCTTGAAGAATCTGCTGCTTTCGTCGTCGTTGAAGAGTTCTTATATGATACTTCATTATTCTGATGTTCTTCGGAGAAGTTAGTAGTTCTTCTGGTCCACTGCCACCAATATTAGGGCTTGTGCCTTGTTTGATAAGGCGCCCTATGAGGTAATGTTAGACTAGCGATAATCTTACGCTAAGTCGGTTGGTATTGCACTTCCATCTTCAATGGAGTGTCTGGGGGTTTGTAGATCACTTACGAATCTGGTATATCTTGTTATTATTACGACGATGTGTTAAACTCATGGTGAGGAGGTTTCTTGTAGAAAACACGAAATATAAAAATATATGTATTCTCCTGAAGTTTTACATGCTGAAGATCGATATGATTGTACAAGTCTTCTAATAACGATAGCTTGATCGCTTCTGCCAATGATGATGGCTACTTCTGTTCTCTCTACATGATAAAGCTTAGGTAAAGAGATACAGGTCTTCTAATGACGATAGCTAACTCTGTTCTGCCTGTCTACCATCTCTGTTACAAGTTATGAAGGAACAGACAGTAGTTCGAACATATGAACATACATACAAATGACATAGTTTCATACGAACACACAATCAAAATGAGACACGCTACAGATCACGTAGGCGGTAGTTGTCTCAAGCAGGGAGCTTGGACTGTTTCAAAACAAATGAATGAACCACAGATGACGACATGTCAACTTAGCCTACATACTTATTGTATACGTCATCTTTAGCGTCTCTAGTCTGATCACATTCCTGCAAGCAATCTTTTATATATATGGACTACAGTATACACATATACATACATACACATACATATATGTACATATAATGGCAGTTGGTATACAGGCATAGATGAACATGCACATGCACACATGCCTACTTACATACATACATAAGAGTACATACATATCCCAGTATAATAAACCAATAAAAAAGATCAAAATCAAAACTACCCAAAAACTTTTGATAAAATGATCTCTACCCAACTTCCTGACCGAGTGCCGTTTTTCAGGTCATCCTGGTCACCCTGGTCGTGCTGACCTCAGCGCGACCTGACACGATACTCGATTTCGATGGCGACGATCACCACCACACTATGCAAGGTCAGCCGGGGTCAGCGATCACGGGCACTTATGGGTAAGGTTTAGTTTCTTGTAGTCTCATGTAATTATGTTTGTTTATTAGTTTGTTTATAGAGTAAGGGTTACTCTGTCTGGTGGCGGGGAAGGGGAGTTTTGGGTATTATTGTGACCCACTTAATACCCATAAACTCTCTCTCTCTCTCTCTCTCTCCTCCTTTCTCATATATATATATATATATATATATATACTATATATATATATATAGTATATATATATATATATACCATGAAATATATATTATATATATATATATATATATATATATATACATAATTATATATATATATATATATATATATATATATATATATACTCTCTCTCTCTCTCTCATCTTCTCAAAATCTCTCTCGCTCTCTCTCTCTCTCTCTCTCTCTCTCCTCTGTTCCGTCGAGATAGAAGAATCTGAAACCGGAAAGACCTCGATGAGGCAATACCAAGGAGGTACCTCTTCGAGGTTCTGAAACGCAGGCATAAACAAACTGCCTCTGGAAGAAAGGACGATTAAGAGAGCCTCGGAAAACGGAAGCAGGGAGAGAATTCCGAAGCTTCCAAGGCAGCAGAAGGGACGAAAAAGCCTCTACATTTTAGCAGACAAACATGGGCACAAAGATGGGCAAATGGCATCATGTCCTCTGCCCTAATCTTAACTTTCCTTTCCACCTAATCTTAGCGAGTGTATAACGCCTGATCACAGATGTTGGTTGGAGGAATTCAGAGGTCCAAACCAGGCCTATTACTTCCTTGGGCATCCTACAGCACTTCTGGAACGCTACAGGACAAGGGTCCTACTGGCATGAAGTCCAGAGGTCCACACCAATCCTCTTTACCTCCTTCCACGTACTACAACACTTCTGGAACGCCTAAGGACAAGATTCCGTACCCTTATGAAACCGGTTTGATCCAAACCTAATCCAGCCAGCCTTAGTGGACTGTTCCAGGGCCACTGGAACGCCTCCGGCAGCGTTCATTTCCAGATATGTAACCGAGATACTGGAGGGTATGAGGGTTTGATAGTTATAATTTTTGGCATCTGGCTGTAGCTATATTTTACCTATATTTATTTCAATGTATGTATATTCTATACTTTCATTTTGACAGAGATCAGAGATAAAAACTATTATTATTATTATTATCATTATTATTATCATCAAAGATGGCCTGGACTGAGATTTTTTCAGATTCTTAGACATTATTTAAATATATTTATGTTTATTTCCCCCCCCCCCCCCCTCCTCTCTCTCTCTCAACTCTCTTCTCTTTTTTCCTCTCTCTCTCTCTCTCTCTCTCTCTCTCTCTCTCTCTTCCAATTCTGAACTCCAGCAAAAACAATCTTTGATTTCAATAACTAATATATTCTAAAATAACCACTACAGAAATACCAATTGTTAGTAGCAACAAAGACAATAATTTTGCTCTCAGATTATTTAAACAAATTCCTTAACAAAATTCTCATTACACTGCATGTCTTGTCATTTATTCTGATATAACAGACCAGCAAAAAAAAAAAAAAAAAAAAAAAGTCAGACTGACAAATTCGTATATTTTTGTTCTCCAAAGGAAATCAGACATTTTGTCAAGATTGTTTAAATAATATACCTGTATAAAATTACTATCACTTTGTTCTGACATAACAGAACAGTAAAAAGATGTCAGACATTGAAAAATTCGTATATTTGATTTGCCCAACCGAAAAAAATTAAGACACCTTGTGTAGACGAGACAAAAACTAAACCAACATTACTCTTATATGCTTTATCATTTAACTTAATTACACATCACCGAAAGACATTTGAAAAGTATCGCGAAGCTGTCCGTAAGACATTGACTATCATAAACATTTCCTGCTTCTGGCTAACGTAGGTTTTTTGCCTTTTTTTTTCTTTTTTATCAAATGACAAAAGCACCATTCTGGGATCTATCATTATTATGCCTTGCCTGCAAGCAGTAGGCCAGATCTAGAGAATGTAAACCTATTACGGAAGAGGTTATTTGTTACAACATCTCGTTTTTATAATCTACAACCTTAATTTCATTATCTATGAGTCATCCTTAAGTACAAGTGTTACTGGCTGCTCCAAGGGATGAACTCGTGCTGGCATTAAGGCCAGATTATTTCCCAACAATTACAGTATCAAGCTTCAGTTGCAAAATAGAATTAAAGAAATAAATAAGAATACCGAAGATTTGGGTTGTCTTCGAATAAGGAAGTAATTTTATTTTACAAAATCTTATCAATGTACCTGCAATTACTCATTGAGTCGTACAAAAGATAAAGCGAATAAAAAAGATACAATAAAAATAAAAATCTGCCGTACGTTAGGGTTTTCTATCCAGTACAAAAATGCCAAGTTACATTAATTCTTATATGATAATTCTTATTCTGGGATAAAATCAGGACTTGGGTCAAAGGTCGTTTCCAAAATATGTACCTGGTTTTATTATTATTATTATTATTATTATTATTATTATTATTATTATTTATTTATTTTTTGCTCTATCACAGTCCTCCAATTCGACTGGGTGGTATTTATAGTGTGGGGTTCCCGGTTGCATCCTGCCTCCTTAGGAGTCCATCACTTTTCTTACTATGTGTGCCGTTTCTAGGATCCCACTCTTCTGCATGAGTCCTGGAGCTACTTCAGCCTCTAGTTTTTCTAGATTCCTTCTCAGGGATCTTGGGATTGTGCCTAGTGCTCCTATGATTATGGGTACGATTTCCACTGGCATATCCCATATCCTTCTTATTTCTATTTTTAGATCTTGATACTTATCCATTTTTTTTTCCCTTTTTTCCCTCTCTTTCTCTTCAACTCTGGTGTCCCATGGTATTGCGACATCAATGAGTGATACTTTCTTCTTGACTTTGTCAATCAACGTCACGTCTGGTCTATTTGCACGTATCACCCTATCTGTTCTAATACCATAGTCCCAGAGGATCTTTGCGTGATCGTTTGCTATCACTCCCTCAGGTTGGTGCTCGTACCACTTATTACTGCAAGGTAGCTTATGTTTATTGCACAGGCTCCAGTGGAGGGCTTTTGCCACTGAATCATGCCTCTTTTTGTACTGGTTCTGTGCAAGTGCCGAGCATTCACTTGCTATGAGGTTTATGGTTTCATTTTTCGTATTGCACTTCCTACATATGGGAGAGATGTTATTTCCGTCTATCGTTCTTTGAACATATCTGGTTCTTAGGGCCTGATCTTGTGCCGCTGTTATCATTCCTTCAGTTTCCTTCTTTAGCTCTCCCCTCTGTAAAGCCATTGCATGTGTCATCGCTGGCTAATTCTTTAGTCTGTCTCATGTATTGTCCGTGCATTGGTTTGTTGTGCCAGTCCTCTTTTCTGTCTGTCATTCTCGTGTCTCTGTATATTTCTGGGTCTTCGTCTACTTTTATTAGTCCTTCTTCCCATGCACTCTTTAGCCACTCGTCTTCACTGGTTTTCAGACATTGCCCCAGTGCTCTGTTTTCGATTTTGACGCAGTCCTCTATACTTAGTAGTCCTCTCCCTCCTTCCTTTCGTGTTATGTATAGTCTGTCCGTATTTGCTCTTGGGTGTAGTGCTTTGTGTATTGTCATATGTTTCCTGGTTTTCTGATCTATGCTGCGGAGTTCTGCCTTCGTCCATTCCACTATTCCTGCACTGTTTCTGATTACTGGCACTGCCCATGTGTTTATGGCTTTTATCATATTTCCGGCGTTGAGTTTTGACTTGAGTATCGCCTTGAGTCTGCATATATTCTTTCCTGATCGTGTCCTTCATCTCTTGGTGTTTTATATCCCCTCCTTCCATTATTCCCAGGTATTTGTATCCTGTCTCATCTATGTGTTTGATGTTGTTCCCATCTGGTAGCTTTATCCCTTCAGTTCTCGTTACTTTGCCTTTTTGTATGTTGACTAAGGCGCATTTTTCTATTCCAAACTCCATCCTGATGTCCCCAGATACAATCCTTACAGTCTGGATTAGGGTATCTATTTCCTTGATGCTCTTACCATACAGCTTGATGTCGTCCATGAACATCAGATGGTTGATTCTGTTGCCTCTTTTCTTGAGTTGGTACCCAGCATCCATATTATTATTATTATTATTATTATTATTATTATTATTATTATTATTATTATTATTATTATTATTATTATTATTATTATTATTATTGTTGTGTTGTTGTTGTTGTTGTTGTTGTTGTTGTTGTTGTTGTTGTTGTTGTTGTTGTTGTTGTTTTTATTATTATCATAAGTGGAAAGCATTTTTTGTGCCTACTTTTTATAAAACACACTATGAAGCATCGTTTTCGTATATCTAAGATGGCTAATTACCCTAAAACAAGCAATTTATAGATCTGTTTGGCTGATAGATTCCTATATTGGGTAATTATTGATCATAAATATCTTGAGTTCAGTTATCACCAAAAGAATTGATGGGATTTCCTCAGCGTAACCTTGTAAAAGCAATTCACCATATAGTATGCTGTTATTATCATTATTATTGTTATATCAAAGTGGTCTTGTAATAGCAGGGTTGTTATCACTGAAGACTGTACTTTGAAATAATAAAAAGGGAAAGAAAAATATAAGGCAACTTGCACTGAATTTTTAATGTACTCTTTATTATGATAACGTGAGGTATGGGAGCAAACTATTTTTAAAGAGAGAGAGAGAGAGAGAGAGAGAGAGAGAGAGAGAGAGAGAGAACACCTACATTAAATCTAGGTATATTTTTAGTAGATCTATATTTCAGAATCAAAGGTTATCTAGATTAATAAAGAAAATTTATTCTGTATATTTCTAGAGGCACTGTATTTCAGAATCCCAAGTCCGCTATATATATATAAAAGGTAATTCTGTATATTTTTAGTAGCACTGTATTTCAGAATCCCAAGTCCGCTATATATATAAAAAAGGTAATTCTGTATATTTTTAGTGGCACTGTATTTCACAATCCCAAGTCATCTAGATTGATAAAAAAAACAATTTATTCTGTAGATTTTTAGTGGCACTGTATTTCAGAATCTCAAGTTATCTAGATTAATAAAGAATATTTATTCTGTATACAGGACATTTAGAGATTTCCTTCACTCCCGTCGTATCCCCAGATCCTGTACTTGGAAAATATCTAAAAAAAAAATATATCATAAAGGGCTTTTAAAATTCCCAAAACCCCTTTCTACTCCCACCCATTCCCTTCCTATTGTGACTCCTCCCCACCCATCCACCCGCCTCCCATCCCTCTCCATCTCGCCTTGTCTATCTAGTTCCTCATATCAGATGGAAGCAAACTTTCCCCTCCTCTTAATATCACTGGGTCACATTTAATCGTAGCTGCAACGTACATCCTCACCTGTCACCTTAAGATACACTTTCTGAGTTTCTTTGAAGCAAGTCTCGTAGGGTTGCATTTTCAACCCTCGTTGCAACGTCAACTTCAAGGACGCTGATGCTTTTGTTTTCAAGTTTAATTTGCAGTCATGACTGTGACCAAATTTGTTTAAAGAATGTTTTTAGATTCCTGTACAATTGTATATTTTAAACTTGGAATTATTTTTGTTTCCAAGTTTAGTCTGCAGTCATGATTGTGACCAAATTTGGTTAAAGAATGTTTTAGATTCTTGTACAGTTATATATTTCCTATTTTGAATTATTTTTGTTTCCAAGTTTAGTCTGCAGTCATGATTGTGACCGAATTTGTTTAAAGAAAGTTTTAGATTCTTGCACAGTTATATATTTCAAATTTGGAATTATTTTTTTTTCCAAGTTTAGTCTGCAGTCATGACTGTGACCAAATTTGTTTAAAGAATGTTTTAGATCACTGTACAACTGTATATTTTAAATTTGGAATTATTTGTTTTCAAGCTTAGTTTGCAGTCATGACTGTGACCAAATTTGTTTAAAGAATGTTTTAGATTCCTGTACAATTGTATATTTTAAATTTGGAATTATTTTTGTTTCCAAGTTTAGTCTGCAGTCATGATTGTGACCGAATTTGTTTAAAGAATGTTTTAGATTCTTGTACAGTTGTATATTTTAAATTTGGAATTATTTTTGTTTCCAAATTTAGTCTGCAGTCATGATTGTGACCGAATTTGTTTAAAGAATGTTTTAGATTCCTGTACAATCATATATTTTAATTCAGGTCTAGTATGCTGTCATGACTGTTCTAAAAATTTCGCAAAGACTCGTTTAAATTCTTGTACAATTACACATTTGCTTTTCAATTTTAGTATAAAGTCTCGAATGTTCCAAAATCGATTCGAGGAAGTTTTTAATCCATATATAACTTCCTTTTCAAATTTAGTATGCAATCCCAATTGTAAGTTCAATAAATCTACTAAATTCTAAGTAAATTGTATGCTTAAAAATAGTGAGCGATATGAACTTTAATATAATGAAAATATATTCAGTGCAATCTAGGTAACAATAACTAACCCTCATACATACCTATCAATTTTCCTTTAGTAATGGTGAGCTACGTTATATAAATTCATATAATATTTTCAATTTGTTTCTGTGAAGAATATATTTCTTACCACTGAGGTAACAAAATAAGGTCTTCCTCGTCCAAATCAATCTTCTTCTTATAATGTAGAGCAATGTTATATTTGTTCTTATAACATAGTTATATTTCATGCCACTAATGTAACAAAATATAGTCTTCATCATCCAAATCAATTTTCCTTTCATAATGTTGAGTAATGTTATATATATTCTTATTACATAGTTAATCTATTTCTTGATCTTGGCTATCTACAAGGATATTCCTAATTTATTTACTGTCAGTCCTTGAATTGTCAACGACTGGAGTAATTGGCTGTGTACCTATGACGAGTTCTGGAAAATTCAAAGCAATTACTTTGGCATTGCATATTTTCCTCATTAACCTTCGTGACAGCTTTACTTGAATGTGTATCTAAGGTGAGAGAGAGAGAGAGAGAGAGAGAGAGAGAGTATAAGCTACCGCTGAAAATTATGTACTTTCTCTAGAGGTTTGCTAAATATTTACTTTAAGGTGGGGTGGGTTAGGGGTTTGTGGCGGGGGGCGTATGTATGGGTAGGGAGGGCGGGGGCCCCAGGGGCGTTTTGTTTTGAGGTTTGTTTGGGGAGGTTACTGTTTGGAGGTGCACAGTATTTAATCCTCAGACAAATCAGTTTCGTCCATATGGAGCTTTCTAATTTTTCTGGGAGATTTTTGTTATATGTATATTGAGGAAATAGGAACATTCTATTACTTTCAGTCATACGTATCATGTACTTTACGATACGTCCAATAAAGGAAAAATTCCATTATGCTTAGTATGCCAACTTATAATAGATTTTCTTTGAACCAGAAGCCGAGTCAACAGGTAGGGCTAACCGGCATACCGGGCGAGTTTTTTCCTTTTTTTTTTTTTTTTCTTCTTCTTTTGTTTTTTATTTCCATGTTTTATTCTTTCCTTTCGTAAGAGCACAAAGGTTAATATGTTTATAATCCACATTAATATTTAATATATATATATATATCTATATATATATATATATATATATATCTATATATATTTATATATATATTATATATATATATATATATATATATATATCTATATATCTATATATATATATATATATATATATATATATATATTATATATATATATATATATATATATATATATCATATATTCATATATTTTATATTATTATATAATTATATATATATATCTATAGATATATCTTATATATCTATATATCCCTATATCTTTAATAATCTTTATATATCTTTATCTATATATTTTATATAATTTATATATTTATATATTTATATATCTATATATTTTTATATTTATGTATTTATATATTTATAATAATTAATTAATTAATTTATTTATTTATTTATTTACATTAACTAATTTATACCTAAAGATGACCCTATCTTACTAACCCTTTCTCACCTGTCAACATAATCAACATCCCTCCAACATCCTTTTCCCAGGTGGACATCCCCCGAAGGAATCAACTTCCTGGTCCGGTACATCGCGGACGAAAAGGGATTCCGGATCCTGGAATCGAACGCCGTTCCAGTCAACGCCGACGGAATTTTCGCCAACGGACAACAGGGGTCTCTGGATTCTGACGACGACGACGTGACGCAGTGAGGGAAATAAATATAAAAAAAAAGGAGAGTTTTTACGAGGATTGATTTTGGCGGACGTAAGAATTTAATGGTTGCATGGTTCAAAAGGAGAGTTTTTACGACGATTTATATTGGCGAACGTAAGAATTTAATGGTTGTATGGGCTCAGAAGGAGAGGTTTTACGATGATTTAATTTGGTAAACGAAATAATTTAATGGTTGTATGGCTCAGAGGGAGAGTTTTTACGGTTATTTATTTTGGTGAACGACAGAATTTAATGGTTGTATGGTTTAAAAGGAGACTTTTACGAGGATTTATTTTGGCGACCGAAATAGTTTAATGATGTATGGCTCTGAAGATTTCTTAACGAGAATTGTTTTTGGAATACGAAATAATTTAATGAATGTAAGGCTCCATACAGATTTGCTGTTCATGGTACGCGTGGAAATCGGTCACGTAGGCAAGATAAAATTACTTTATTTTAGGCATGTCTTCAAAGACGTTTGTGGGAGTGAGTTTAATACGAATGGGTTTGGAAGACATTGAGATATATATTATTCTAGTGAAAATAATATTCATTTCATTTCGAAGTTTTCGCAAAAATAAATCAATAATACATTTTTTTAAATTTTAAGGAGGTGATTTGTGAATTCACAATCTAATGATAATGAACTACTAAATGTTTGTCTTTGAAGAAGCAGGTACTTGGAATGAATTAAAGACGGTGATTTTAACTTTCTCAGATACTGAACGAATTGAAGTTGCAATATGGCTTCCCAGAAGTAATGCTGAAGTTAGGATACTAAATTCAACTTCAGAAAAAAAGAAGTGGCAAAGAAAACAGCCATTTAACGAAATACAGCATTTTATTTATGGGAAAAGAGATGAATATAAAAAATTGAAATAGAGGTGATTATGAAAAGAGTTGAAAGAGAGAGAGAGAAAAAAAAACAGTGAATTAGAGAAAATTGGTAATCATTAAACCAATTGAAATAGGGGTAATTATGAAGCCAATTGAAACTGAGATATTTATGAATCCAATACAAAGAAAAATTAGTGATTATGAAGCCAAGTGAAATTTGGACCATTAGAAATTATGAAGCCAGCTGAGATGTAGATATTTGCCAATTATGGAAACCAACTGGAATATAGATAATTGGTAATTGTGAAGCCAACTGAATTATAGACCATTAGAAATTATGAAGTCAACTGAAATATAGACCATTAGAAATTATGAAGCCAACTGAAATATAGACCATTAGAAATTATGAAGTCAACTGAAATATAGACCATTAGAAATTATGAAGCCAACTGAAATTTAGACCATTAGAAATTATGAAGCCAACTGAAATTTAGACCATTAGAAATTATGAAGCTAATTATGAAACCAATTGGAATATAGATAATTGATAATGAAGCCAACTGAAATATAAGACCATTAGAAATTATGAAGCCAACTGAATATAGACCATTGAAATTATGAAGCCAACTGAAATATAAGACAATTAGAAATTATGAAGCCAACTGAAATACAGACCATTAGAAATTATGAAGCCAACTGAAATATAGACCATTAGTAATTATGAAGCCAACTGAAATATAGACCATTAGAAATTATGAAGCCAATTATGAAACCAATTGGAATATAGATAATTGGTAATTATAAAGCCAACTGGAATGTAGATATTTGGTAATTGTGAAACAAACTTGAACATAGATAATTGGCAATTATGAAACCAATTGAAATATATATACTCATTAAACCAACTCCAGCACAAAACGAACAAATCAGGAACCAATTTGATACCAAATAACAAAACTTCCTATTCGCTAACAGAAAACTTACAGCTCTTTAACGGAAAATTATAGTATATTTTTAATGAATTCAAATTTACTTTTAATCATGAAATAAATCATAGCTCCTTAACGAAAAATTATGATAGATTATTAATGAATTCAAGTTTAATTTTAATTATAATTTAAATAAATTCAAATTCCTTTCTCATTACGAAGTGCCATCGCGCAAGCGTCGACCTGTAAATACTGTACACACATATTGAATCCGGTCAGTCTTGGCCCTCCACTTTTAACTCTTAAGTGACGAAAGTTCAAAAATATGTCTTATTTTTTTTGTTGCACTGAGTAAATTTTTTTTTTGTTGCACTGAGTAAATTGATGTCTGAGTAATGATCGATAGTTTGTAATTTATTGTACGACTCTTTGTAATCTGGACCCTCAAGAATTCAGCGACCGACGACTTACGAAGAATTCGCTGAGTCCTTCAGGGTTCGTTTGTAAGAAAATGGTAAATGTGAAATATACATATAAAAGTGTTATGTATTCGTGAAAAAACTTGTTTTATTAAGTACCCCGAAAATGTTAATATTTAATTTACTGTTTGTTAATTCATACGTGTATATGTATGTCACACACACACACACACACATACACACACCACACACACACACACCACACACACACACACCACACACACACATATATATATATATATATTATATATATATATATATATAGTATGTATTACACCAATAGATTTGTCAATATTCTCTGTTACAACTTCATTAACATAGGCTACAGCTAACATTCATCTACCATCTACCTACCAACAGTCTACTACCACACAATAGCTCTCATATCACTTAAACAATGTACCACTATACCAGAATGAATAAAAGTCTATGAAACTATTCTCAATGAGTACTCCATCTACAAAATGATTGGAATATGACCTAAAACTTCAAGTTAAGATGCTCACCGACCCTCAGAAATACTACTAAATGACCATCATAAATAAATTAACAACCAAACTCCACAATTCAATACAGAACAATATTTACTTAAAATAAACTATTAGAAGTGTGCCTTCCAAAACAAGGTAAATTAATCCATTTGTTGACACAAGCACAGAACAAATTAATCTGAAAAGTCAATGGTTTTCTTTTAGCAGAAGAAATTGTTCGCAGTTAGCCATCAAAGAAAACGGGCAAGGATTCTGGAATAACAAGATAGCTACATCAACGGAATAAGTTGCAGAGTATGATTACAAACTCTGCCATTAGATGGCTCTGATTAGGAAACACTCGTTTGTTTAGTCATATGATTTAATATATAGTCAATAACTATTTTACGTGTCATAACAATGTTTATCCGTCTTCTAAGATTAAATATGTCCACTAGCAAGGAATAATATGTGGTTAGTAAATATTTTACGTATTATAACTGTTTATATTTGTATTTTTCTAACGTTAGGCTACGTCCAACTAACACAGGATGGCTCTAGAGAAAAAGCAGTACAATCGTCACTGCCACAGTCATACTTTAATTTTAGAAAACTTGAACAAAATTAGATGAATTTAACGCTTAAACAGAAGGTTCGTCAGTAGCCCGTTGATTCTGCTAGTAGACAATTAACTTCCATCTGGCAAGTTCTGTCAAACCTGATTGGTATTTAGGTCGAATTTTTCTAAGACATTGCTAAGACAGTGTGTCCGTCTATCTAGTATTATTTAGGACTTTCTCTTCTCCTCACTCCTAAGAATTTTGGATGGTATACATTCTTTCCACATGATCAGACAGTCTGAGACTATTGATGTATCCTTTCATACGCATAAGACTAGATACATACATACATATTATATATATATATATATATATAATATATATATATATATATATATATATATATATATATATATATATATATATATAGATATATATATATATATATATTATATATATATATATATATATATATATATATGAGTATGTGTTGTGTGTGTTTGTGCATATATATATATATTATATATTATTATATATATATATATAAAAGTAATATATCCTATATAATTTAAAATTTACCTTCAAAGCACCTAACCTCCAGACAACTGCACCTCCACAAAGTCGTGTCTAATAGCCCCCCTTTCTCTTAAATTTCTGGGAACCAGTGAAACAAAATAAAATAAAAACTTCCTATATAAAAAACACAATAAAAACTACTCCTTCTCACACACTAATACAAAAACAGTGGCCTTACGTCTTCATTTAGCTAGAAAAAAGATTCATTGTCATTTCCATCACGTTATATATTTTGTTTAGCGTCGACTGCACTGACACCTCTCTCTCTCTCTCTCTCTCTCTCTCCCTCATCTTCTCTCTCTCTCTCTCTCGTCTCTCTCTCTCTCTCTCTCTCTCTCTCTCATCTCTCACTCTCTCTATTCTCCTTTCTCCTCTCCTTTCCCTCAATCTCTTTCCTTCTCTTTCCTTCTCCTCTCTCCTCTCTCTTCCTCTTCGTCTCCCAACCCTCATCTCACCCCTTTTTTCTCCTCAATCTCTCTTTCTCTCTCTTTCCTCTTGCACCAATCTCTCCCCCAATTTTTCCTTTTCCCTCAATCTTGCTCCTTTCTCCTTTCTCTCACTTTCTCACTTTCTTCGTCCTTTCTCTCTCTCTTTCTCTCTTTCTGTGTCTCTCTTTCTCTCCCTCAGTCCGCCTCTATATGTCCCTCTCCCTCTCTCCATTTTTCTCTCCCTGAATCCCTCTATCTCTCTCTCCTCTACTTCTCCTTCAATCTCTCTCTCTCTCTCTCTCTCTCTCTCTCTCTCTCTCTCTCTCTCGTCGTAAAGCGATTTTTTTAATGCGTCGAAACTCTGTCATAAAATAACCGTAGCAAACGGCACTTCGTGTGTCGTTTAATATGTGATGACCCAGTGACGTTTGAAAGGCAATGTTTACATTTGAGGGTCGACGTCACTTTCGTATGAAATCGAATAACATTTGCTTATTAAACTGTCTTTCGTCCCAGAGTTTATATTCCAACGAAATAAATTTTCAGAGCAATTTTCCTTGAATTTCGTAGAAAATCACAAATCATACGACAATATTGTTATCAGAAAGGCGGTAGATAAAGTAGCAATCGTAGTTGCTGTTGTTGTTGTAGAAGTAGGAGTAGTAGTAGTTGTAGTTGTAGTAGTAAGAAAAGAATGAGCCCTTTGTTTTGTTTTCAATTCATTCAAACTGAATTAATTCATACTTTACAGTGGAGCTGTTAATAACTCGTTTCAATCTGACAAGAAGACCAGTAAAGAGAAGATCAAGATCTGTTACTTGTTACATGAAAGCGTTTGCAAATCACAACATCCTTTTAAAGAAATTATATTAAATGGGTTGTTGTTGTTTTAGATGAAGCTGGTCTTATGCCAGCACGGGTATCTTGCTCATAAAGCAGCCCGTAAAAATAAATGGACATGAATTCGAAATATACTAACTGAGTCCTTATAAGGGCTAAGATTCCTCATCCAATTACACAAGAAGAACTCGCCACAAATCGACCATAAAGTCCGTTAAGTTCTGCAATTCCAACCAACATGTACTGTCTCACCTCGACAATAAAAGGAGTGAGCAGCCCATCACGATCTTCCCCTCCTTTTTTTTTTTTTAAATTGATTCCGGTGTAGAAACCTTTCCCAAACTTTATAGCTCGGCCCTCTGATGCCTGATAGCCTGCGGTCTCTACGAGACATTCTCCAAAAGAGTTTGAAACCTCTTCGCCAAAGGTTTTATGGTGATATATTGCAACCTGTAAGAGGTGAAGTGAGGAACTGGAACTAGAATGTAAAATTTAGGGCAGGGGCCAAGCAAGAGCTGGGACCTATGAGGACATTCAGCGCTGAAAGGGGAATTGATAATAAAGGTTTTAAAGGTGTAATAGGAGGAAGACCTCAAATCAGTTGCACTATGAGACCATTGTTAGGAGAGGGTGGAAAGTAAGATGAGACAAAGAAAGCATGAATAGAGGAGGTATAGTATAATAAATGAAATGGGTTACAGCTAGGGGCCTACGGGATGCCGCAAAGAACCTAGGTAACGCCTACAGAGCCTCATGTGAGGTGTACTGATGGCACAACTCCCCTTTATGGGGGGAAATGAGGTGAAGACTGTTAGAAGGCTCTGTCCAGCACGCCACAAGTTGCAGTTCTCATTCTCCTCCTCCTCCTCCACCACCTCCTCTTCCTCCTTCTTCTTCTTCTCGCAAGGATTTTATGGCACCTGGATTCCCTTTCGAAGAAGCTTTTCCAGAAGGTCAGTGTCTCTGGAAATCCAGAAGGTCAGAAGCTCTGGAAAATGCGATATATAGACCCACCGGTCAGCTGAGCGGTCATCAGTGATTGTTCTTCCCTCGATCTGCAACCAGCCAGCGGTCACAATGAGGCGTTTTTCGGTGAGTTTGATCAGACTCCTGTAGGTGTTGGGTTCTTTGGGATGGCGGTACAAGTGTGTTCGAATGGAAGGTGGCTCGTTTTTGGTTCAAGTTTGGCTTTGAAAATGGGGTTCAGATTTTTAGTGGCAGGTTTGCTAACTCAGGTTCAAAACACGAGAATTACTTAATCGAGCCAAACAAATGTACACACACAATTTCACACGTATACACACACACGCACACGCTCATACACAAACACAAAGCCACTGTCCATCTTTGCTTCTAAAGCAATTCGTGGTTGGAATCCTGACAGGCACAGAAGCACTAATTAAAATAAATCATTAACAAGTAACCTTAACTGATACCCATTATTTACAAAAGTGATTTACTAATATGATAAATTTTGGAAAGTGTAAATTTTGACTTAAGTGAGACAGTTACCAAATAGTAGCATAGACTTTGCTTAAATGCTCCAGATAAAAGCTATTCATTTAATTTAAAGCATTTTTGTTAGATTACAACACAATAAAATATTGCCAAGATAAACAATTACGACCAGACCATTAGTGAATAAGCATTCTCACTAAAAATAAATCTTCTTCCATATTTTCTTTCAAGTTTCTGAAGTAACTTTCCACTTCCAGGTAATACTAGGACTAGTGGCCATCGCAGCCCTGGTACAAGGGAGACGGAAAAACACGATATACGAATTCGAGACAGACGACCAGAGTCAGGAACAGCGAGGGGAAGCAGGTGTGGCAGTTAAGGGATCGTACAGGTGAGGTGTTACCTTTTGCTAATTATCTTGACTGGTGATTACCTGGGTCAGATATCATTATTACTCTTACTTCCTTTTCTAGTAATTGTATTGACTGATGATTACCTGGGTCATTTAATACTTATTATTTTATCTTGCATATCCATACTATATAGATTTAACTGTTATCTGTTTACTTTCTCTCTCTCTCTCTCTCTCTCTCTCTCTCTCTCTCTCTCTCTCTCTCTCTCTTATAAATATGAATTGGTATGAGCATACCGTCAAGAATGACATCTCAAGGACCCAGCTCTCGGACTTTACGTACCTACGTTAGCTGTCTGAGAGAGAGAGAGAGAGAGAGAGAGAGAGAGAGAGAGAGAGAGAGAGAGAGAGAGCTGGGGGTCAAGAAAATTAACTTAAACAGCATTTGAACCTTTATCATGACAGCTGGATCCAAAAAGTAAACTTAAAGAGCATCTAAAACTTTATCTCGACAGCTGAGTCCAGAAAATAAACTTGTATGAGATCTGAACCTTTTTCTTGACAGCTGGGTTAAGGAAGTAAGCTTAAACAGCATCTGAACCTTTCTTGCCAGCTGGGACAAGGAGATAAGCCTTAACAGTATCTGAACCCTTATCTTGACAGATGAGTCCAGAAAATAAGCTTAAACAGCATCTGAACCTTTTTCTTGACAGCTGAATGAAGAAAATGAACTTATATGAAATCTGAACCTTTTTCTTGACAGCTGGGTGTCCCCAGAAGGAATCGAATACACAGTGAAATACGTAGCTGATGAACTCGGTTACCGAATCGTGTCCTCCAACGCCGTGCCTATCAATCAACAAGGCGTCGCAGCCGACGGGAATCAGGGATCCTTCGAGCCGTTGCGAGGAGAGGAGGGAGGAGAGAAATCCTAGCGAAATTGGGATAGGATCTTTTTTTTTTTTTTTTTTTTTTTGCAGGATTTTCGTGTAAATTTGGATGTACTATGATGTGTCAATAAATGTTTTGTTTATTGGTTGTGAGAATTTCGTTGCCCTATGAATTTAGGAATGATGCACACACTTACACACACACACACACACATGCACTTTCACACACGTGTGTGTGTGTGTGTGTGTGTGTGTGTGTGGTAGGGATGCAGTCACAACAAGACATCTTTAAATGAACCAAATACAAAAATCTGAAAATTTTTACACAGCTACAACATTTTGAAATCTATGCTTGAGCACCGATCCAGACAAAATATGTATTTGTACTCAAGTGATTTTACAGATTCTCTCACATAAACGCTTATGACTGTGGTGATTGTTATAAAAAAATCTGGCGATTAAAAGGCAAAAAGTAGCCCGAAATCAATATTATTAGTCTTGACACTGCACCTTTTATTAGAGCAAGCAGGCCAAATGTAAAGAGTCAACAAAGTACAAAGGTTAAGAGTACAATTGTACTGTACACCACCAGGTTAACCTTTGAGGAAGTTATATCCTTGTGTTTTGTTTTATTTTTTCAAAGTACTGTCTTTATTTGGGGGTGGGATGGGGAGGTTCCAAAGTAATGGTTAAAAGTCAACATTCCTGACTGACCTTGAAGAAAAATGCTCTTATATATTCATAGGAATACTTTTTTTTATGGGTTGTGGTTTATTTTGCATCATCCAAATTGACCCTTTAAAACGAACGTTCACAGATAGCTTTCTTACTTATTAGAGGTCAAAGTTCATCTCTGCATATCTCAGGTAACTCCCGCCAGGTGGCTCCTGCTTTATATTACAGTAATAATACTCTGTACAAGGTGATTCAATCTAATTTACATATAGTATATACACTGGAAATGCTATGTAAGTAAATATTTACAGTAAAAGTACTCTGTATAAGTTAAGTCAATCTAATTCGCGTGTATATTAATGCAAAGACTGTACACATTACCTGATTGCAGATTGGAAAATCGGTAATTTTAGTTTTAATGGAACATAAATGCCTTATGGAATATGTCTGAAAGTTATTAGATCTCACCTTTACAGAAGCTATAACGCCCTGAGTTAACCTTATAACTGACTTCGACGAAAGGGAAGTCGAAACTGATGGGTGGGAATTAAAGAAAACGTGAAATGGAAAGGAAACCAGATCACTCTCCCGACAACGGAATCAAAGAAAACGGAGCCCCATGTGCGGCTGAGATGACGTCACGGTGTGCCTTAAAACTTCGCTTGGCCCCTGAGCGTTTTGAGGTCAGCGGTGGTGTCGACATCGTTTGGCAATAAGCCCTATAATCCGCGTCACCTTTGGCGTTACCACACTTCCGGTGAGCGGTAACACTTGTGGGGTGACATTTTACCTTTTTGTGGGAGAATAAACCATATACCTAAGCGACTTTGACGTGATATTGTTGACTGTGCCAGAACTCAATGTACTTTTATGATCATGTTGTTAAATATATATGACAACAGTTAGCAACAATGTTAGCATAAAAAATCGGTAAATCTGTTGCATATGTTGTATAATATGCAACATGTAAATACACGTAAATTTGTTTTCTTAAAAGAGACACATTAGAGGCTATGTTCTAATCATATTTAAAAAAAAAAATCTTATACTGAATAAATCAATTAGGTTCATTTGAATATTTAAAAAAGGACTTGCATGACTGAATTATTATGCTGCCAAGAGCATACCCATAGCTGTATTCTTGAATAAATTCGCCGTTGCTAAGTTGCATAATAATTATGATATTCAGTGCAGCTTTTTCTCCCTTGCTCTGACATTCAGGAGAATTTGCCTGATAATGGAGCACTTGACAAATCTAATGTCTTGTATATAAAAAAATAGTTATACGCCTTGTCAGATTAGCAGTGTTTGTGAGCGTTTTAGTAAATTAGTAAACCAATACTGTATCTTGAAGTGAATTAACTTTTGCTCATGTAATGAGTATCTGAAACCAACTGTTCGAATGGGATATGATGTGTAAATATACATTAGACAAATTTATTTGATAGTAACAAAGGAGAATTTGCTTTTAGGGGTCCAGCCACTGCTACCCGAATAAAATCTGCGCTCTTTCTCTCTCTCTCTCTCCAGGAACGATTATTAGCAATGCATTATCCTTGAGACTAAACCGCAGACGAAGGTGATAACTGCCCTTTACTGCCAGGACTTTTTTTGTTGATGAGGAACTACGCAAATTTAATTAATAAGAGGACATTGTCTTATATCCCTCAGAGAAGGGCAATTTAAGATAACTTCATGAGAATAGAGGACATCTTAGGATAACCTTTGGTAGAGGACATCTCATGATAGCCCTAAAATAAGTAATCTCAGGATGGTCCTAAAAGAAGACATCTTATGATAACCCATTGGTAGAGGAGATCTTATGATAACCTTTGGTAGAGGACATCTCATGATAGCCCTAAAAGAAGACATCTTAGGATAACCCTAAGAGAAGTCATCTTGATATCCCTTGGTAGAGGATATCTTATGATAACCTTTGGTAGAGGACATCTCATGATATCCCTAAGAGAAGAAATCTTAGGATAACCCTTAGAGAAGACAACTTGACAACCTAAGCAGTGGACTTCTCATGATATCCTCAACAAGGGACATCTTATGATAACCTCAGTAGAGGACATAATATAATATACTCAGCTCAGGACATCTCATAACAACCTCAGTAGAGGACATTTTATGATAAGCTCGTCATAGGACGTTTATGATAACTTCAACAATAGGGGACATCTTATTACAACTAAAACTGAGGGGTAGGAATATTACCCTCCCAGCCCACATCATCTCCCCCCCCCCCCTCCTCCTCGCCCTATCTCACGAAAAGACAATAGCTAAAACACTGGATTCTCCAGTCATCTAAACGCGATGAAAAGTATTTTTTGAAACTTTCCCCTTGGGAAAAAGTATAAAAACTTTTAGATCTTTTTTTTTATGGCGGAAGTGATTCATTCTTACCTTTGCCAAAATCACGATTTAGTAAATATTGTTTTTTTTTTAGAAAAAAAATCTAAATTAAAGATTTCTGAGATTAATTCTCAAAGAGAGAGAGAGAGAGAGAGAGAGAGAAGGGCATTAGTCAAGAAAGCCAGACGGTCCCGTGGGTAATATGAGCAGAATCTTGCACCGCGCCTTAGGGATAGGTGCGAGCAGCAATTGGCAACAATGGAGCATGAGAAGTTATTAGATTGAAAGAGAGTTTGTGAAAATGTTTATGAAAATTTAGAGTAACTAAAGATAGTTCTAGTTTAATGCAGATTCAAGATATGTTATATTTACCTGAATAATGTAGAAGAATGAAAGACCTTACTTTCTATAACTTCTTGAACATCTTTCCAGGACGTTCGAGGCTTTCCAGAGCTTCCTTCCAGCAGGCGTGAGTCACTGAACTGGAAATAGAGGTAAAAGAAAAATAAAAATGTCTGAGGTTAGTGGTAGCTGATTCATATATCTTGGTGCAATTTATGAGGGAACTTATAGCATTTTTTTTTGTTGAGGGGGGGGGGGGGGGGTGGGGGGGGGGGGGGGGTGGGGGGGGGGGGGGGGGGGGGGGGGGGGGGGGGGGGGTGGGGGGGGGGGGGGGGGAGTGGGGGGGGGGGGGGGGGGGGGGGGGGGGGGGGGGGGGGGGGGGGGGGGGGGGGGCATTTTTTTTGGGGGGGGGGGGGGGGGTGGGGGGGGGGGGGGGGGGGGGGGGGGGGGGGGGGGGGGGGGGGGGGGAGGGGGGGGGGGGGGGGGGGGGGGGGGGGGGGGGGGGGGGGGGGGGGGGGGGGGGGGGGGGGGGGGGGGGGGGGGGGGCTAAGTTGTAAACCACTAACTGAAATTACATCTCTCTGTCTGTTCGGTCCTGCTCTGTCTGTCTTACCTCAATCAATGAATCAGTTCACGCCAAACCTTCGTCATACTTATAATTTATCACCTCAAGCGTATCTATTTTATACACAATTAAAAAGTACACTTAAATTGAACAAAATTGTTGATAATTAACTAATATGCAGATTACAGAATGAGAAGCATGCGAGTTATTTTTGAAAGTTATACAACTCAGAGTTGATCATATTTTGTTCCCAGAGCTACTGGTAAGGAAAGAGAAACTGTCTTTGATATATATTAAAATAAATGTACTGTACTTTCAAGTCTAATTTCTCAATAGCTTTTTTGCTTCTGACCTCACCAGAAGTGATCAGTGGTCAGTCAATGAGCGCAAATTTAGATCCACGATCAACGGACTAGTCACAACCAGCGCTGGAGAAGACAAAAAAGAAGTGTTGAACTTGAGTTAAACTCAGCCATGCAAAGACAACTACTACCTCACCTCAACGGGTCTGTTGTAAGAGTTAGTGGGTCACAATGAAGCCCGAGAGCTACTAAACTAAACGCTAAAGATAATTAACAAGCTGGACATCAATTAAGAACAACATAATTAACTAACCTCTGGAGCTATGAACATGAGAGCTAATTAACTCGACAGTCAACACCTGCCAGACAGGTAATTAGTCTCAAATGAGCTTCTGGATTACACCTGTTAAATCTGGATTCTAGAACTGATTTCTGGTTTGTTGTTCTTATCATTAATGTCTGCAGTGTGCTGCATGAGGCACACTGTAAGCGGTGGTCCCTATTCATTAACTCACCTGGGATTTTTGGCTGTACCACCTGGGATGTTCCTTGCACCTCTCCTACCTCGACTCCCTATCTCCCCTTCCCTACCTCACCTTCTCGATCTTCCACTCCCTACCTCAATCTCCCTACCCATCCCCATATCCACATACCCCTACCTACCACCCCTTCCCTACTTCCCAGCCCAAAGGCTTTTACCTGGTATGATATCCAGACTTCCTCTATTAAATCCTGTGTCAGAGGCTAATCTCTTTTATCGTTTTCAAAACGTTCATAAAATAAATAAACAAACGTTTATTAAACTATTTCAATGTTTTCAAAACGTTCATGAAATAGATAAACAAACGCTTATTGCCCCAAACTTCACGGCTCCAGGGAGAGAGAACTGAAGCTTATAACTAAAAAATTTAGGACTGAACAAACGTGTTCCGCCTTTGGTTCCAAAGTCATTGGTGCAGGAAGTAAAGTGTACAGCGGAAGAAGTAAATAAAAGAGAAAGACTGTTAGAGAAGAAGAAGAAGAGGAGGAGGAGGAGGAGGAGGAGATAGGAGAAGAAGATGAAGAAGAAGAAGAAGAAGAAGAGGAGGAGGAGGAGGAGGAGGAGAAAGAAGAAGAAGAAGAAGAAGTGAGAGTAGAGGAGGAGTAGAAAGAAGAAGAAGAAGAGGAGGAGGAGGAGGAGGAGGAGGAGGCGGAGGAGGAGGAGGAGAAAGGAAAGCTGAGTCACGAAGTCAAAGTGTACGTTTTTGATGACTCATGCCTCCAGGAAAAGGAGGTCTTCACGTTTTATTGTTTGGATTCTTGAAATGGTTCAGTACTGATTCTGCCAATGGCGCAGATTAATTTAGACTCAGGTACACGAAGGTTACATTAAGTGATGAAATTGGGTGTTGTTTCCTAGCTTTATAAAACGTAGTGGGGATTCATTTATATTTCTGTGTGTAGATTGGATAGCTAACAGGTAATGCTATCTGAAAATGTAAGTTTTCACTTCTAAGTTTGGCTCATTTTTAAAAAGTAAGTTTTATTCTTTAATGTTAAATTCAATGTTGCAAGCATTTTCGTAGCATACAGAATTCTTGGAATTGCAGTTTCCTTCAAGCAACTATTTGCTTAATAATAATAATAATAATAATAATAATAATAATAATAATTTGCTAAACTTCTACAATGATTCCTCAACATTATGTTCCAGCTACAGAACACAGCTTTTCAAGAAAAGCCTTTTCATCTGCAATAAAAAAAAAAGAAAAAAAGGAACTAGGTCACTAACTGAACGGGTGACCATCCCTGATTGCCACACTCAGCCTTCCCCAAACAGGGACCTCAGATGTGACAGGACCAGCAACTTCACCCCTAAAATTAAATCAACACTCACTAGGCTGAAGGAAATGATAAGGGGTAACAACGATGCCTGAGTAGACAACAGTCCGAGCGTGAGAAGAAGAATAAAAGTATTGAGGAAAATTGGAACAAAAGCCAGCCAGAAATAACTCAGCCTTGAAGGTTATCCTCACATCAGGGAGTCGGCCTTCAAGGTTGGTACTCAAGAAGGGTTTACAAAAGAATAAAAGAATCATTAACGATTATTCTGTCCCTTGTGAATGTCTGTTTGTGTGTTTGTCTGTTTGCCTTCGAGTTTTTCTTTGAACGATCTCTAATCCTTGCATTCAGTGTTTGGTATATTTACCAATAAAATCACTTTGATCTCATAATAGCCGGTTTAATTTTATTTTACCATATTATCATTAGTCTCCATATTATGATATTCCAATTTTCTTATAATTATAAAAGAAATTTGTAAAAATAATTTTGCTCCAAAATATATTTATCGCGTCGACATAATACCATTTATATCGATATTATGAAACTGCAACCATTTTCTGAAACTTAAAATAGCCCATTTTTTTCATCTTTATTAAAAAAACCCAGCTTAGTTAGCTGTTACGTTTGACCCTTAATTCATGTCAAATTTGTCCTACCAATATCCAGTTTAATCCTACGTTGCTACATTAACATTTTAACAGATATGATGAAGAGGTAACCATATTCTTAACTTTAGAATTTAACATTTTCTTTCATCTCTATACTAAATTACTGCCTTAATTAACCGTTAGGTTCATTGATTTTTGTCAAAAATATAAAATTGACTGTAGCTCATTGCACACCACGTAATTATCAAGTATAAAAACAATATTTATATCATCACAATAAACACCAATTTCACGAAGTCCTGACCATGACAAGCAATCCTTCCAACAATACGACATTACATAACACGTACTGGACATATATCTACAAACTATATTTTTATTAATAACTGGAAATAACTACCGGAGACACGTCCTTCAATTGCTGAAGATCAGAAAGGAACTGATTTCCTTCAGCTAAGTAGTCAGGCGTTCCGTGAAACTAGCCAGGGATTTTTTTTTGTCCCTTTTTCACGGCGAATAAGGACACCACAACAAGGACCTAGATAATGACAGTGACATTCAGGAAAGGCGAGGCGGGGTGAGGTTCCCTAAGGTGGTACTTCTAATAGGAAGCTGTTTTTTTTTCATTTGTTTTAGGGATAGTTGTGATAATTGTAGTAGAGAGGGTAATTTCTAATAGAGGTACTGATAGTAGTATATACATACATAGTATACTATATATATAT
>NC_061088.1:6557554-6602554 GCF_015104395.2 Macrobrachium nipponense | reverse complement strand
ATCAATACGAATCCCAAAGAAAATTCTATATTACTGGTAGTAAGTTACTAGACAAAGAAGTGGAAAACGGAGCTATTTGTAAGATTGCCAGGCAACATAAGAGTCAAAGAGAAGATTAATCATGATTCTGTATTTCTCTATGCTAACTGAAATTAAGTTGTGATAAAATCTGATCCTATGTGCCCTAACAAAAGTTTCATATTCAATTTTCTCGCACGCATCCTCTGAGGTTAATTTTTAAAACTTTATTTATAGGCAGGCGATGCAACGAAAGAACCCACTATGTAACTAATTTCTATATAAACTTTGGTTTTTTCAAGAAAATGTGACATTTTCCCATAAATGTGATTTTACTTGAATTGTGATAGACTAATGTTGCAAGTAAATATTTCATATCCATAACTTGATAATTCTAAATGTCCGTTTACCCATGTCATAAGCTGAATTATTGACTCTAATTGTCTATGAGGTTCAGAAAAAAAATTAATTCATTTTGTTGTTATAGAAATTCTGTTTGCTTATTTTGTTTATTCATTTTAAAACGATTGCAAGTCCTTAACTAAAATTGCATTGCACACACGGATAAGAATAGGTTATGTGGTATGTCATGTGAAGTTCATGAGCTAAGCATTCCTTTCTCCAGTCAATCTGCTTCGCAAGCGGTTTATTGAGGTTATAAAGAACAATGATTAGTCGGCAAACGCGACAGGCATCTTCTAGACTGATGACGTCGTCACCAGCTTAAGAGTTACGTTACTTGCTGTAAAAGAAACGACTTAGTATAAATTTTTTTTGTTTTTTTGTTTTTTAATAGTCGACCCACACGAAAAGAATGTCTGAAAAAAAAAAACAGTACCAAAATTGAACAATATCTTAGTTTCATGTTGGAAATCTGCATGATTGTAAATGAATGTAATTATGTTAAATTAAATATTCCCTATTCAAACTAATGAAAAAGGTTTCCATACAAATTCGATATATATTTTTAGCCCTGTATAAGATTCATATAGGATTATTCCATAGATAACATTTTCACTTCTAGACTTCCTGACTTTAAAATCTCTTTTATTTTATTTTATTTATTTATTTATTTATTATTATTTTTTTTTTCATTGACTACGAATATAAATCACCGGGACAGACAATATGTCAGTAGGTTTTGATATGTGTTTGAACTTTTAGCTTATTTGTCATTACTAAAGCGTTAAGTTAGAGTTCAAATCTTTACGCATATATATTTGGATATTTAATTAACCTATGGTTACGTTTTGCTTATTGATTTTATCGTGATTCCTTTTTTATTATAATTTGTAACCCTTCCGACTTCTTACGGAGTGTATTATATTGACTCCACTTGTATCCATATTTTATTTTTATTTTTTATATTTATTTATTTATATATTTTTTTTATATATATTTGATAAATTAATGGTTGGCTTGAATATGTGGAAGAGTGTTCTAGCGGCATACCGTATAAGGCTACTTGCGGTATCATTTCTACAGATACGAGATATGAATGATAAAGGTATTTAAAACCGCGAGAACCGCTATAATCCAGTTCGGATCCAATATCACGAGTTGTAACTCGTAAGACATTGACACTTTCTTATTTATCTCTTATTCTACCAAACCGATTGACTGGGTGTAAAATATGGTATTTGGTTTTCATATGGAACGGAATTCACACACGAGTTAAGGAGATTATTATTGATTTACACCACCCGAGTCAGATTATTATTATGTGTTGAATTCCATGTTTACTGATTTAGCACTCATAAATATTCCTAACGCACTCAATTGCGGTGTTTGTTTTTATGTGCTATTAATCTATATAACGTGTCAAGGAACTATTAACACTAAGAAGTGTTTATTCCCTCTGTCAGACTCGTAATTCTGTTAATAATCTAGTACTTATTCTTTCAAGGATTGATTTTGGCACAGGATAGGCCCCTAAACTGACAGGTGTCTTAGTGTATCCCTTATTTTCATGACACGGGTTACAATTAGTTATGTGCTTTTTTATATCTGTAAGCATTGTAGGCCAGTAAAATAGTGATTTGGCTTTCTGTGACATAGTAGGGAACCCTGGATGACGGAATGCAACCAGTTTAGGACGATTGGTATGAAAGAGATTATTACTACTACCTGGTCGTTAGTCACCTGCTGTGTTCTTCGGGTTTTCCTCATCACGGACCTACATATAATATTACATTTGATTACATTATTCTGATACACATACCTTAAATATACTTTTGCTTTAGGGTTTCTGCTCGAAGTGTTTATTGTTTTTGCTTAGTCGCTGACCCTGTTTCCGTTCGAAGGTGGTTTATTGTTTGCTTATTGCTGCTGACTCTGTTTCCGTTCGAAGTGTTTATTGTTTTGGTTATGTCTGTTGACTCTTGCTTTGTTCAGTTTGTAACAGTTCTGCGCTCCAACCCAGATATTCAATGCTCGCGATCTCTTGGGTTAAGGAATTTTCTTGTTTAGATACGGTTTTAACAATAGGCACGGATGTTTCTATATCTTTTAATCCAATTAATGGTTCTTTGCTGTATGGTACGGGATTGCGGGATAATGCGTCAGCTATGATATTTGCTTTCCCAGGTAGATATCTTATCTTGGCTCCAAAGACCTGAATGATCATTTGTCACCGAGTTCCTTTTGGACTGTGATTAAAGCCTTTGAAAAACTCGGTAAAGGACTCATGTTCAGTAAGGACTTTATAAGGATAGCCATAGATTATGAACTTAAAATGTACTAGTGAGTTAAAGATACCTAGCCCTTCCTTGCCTATTACTGTATATTTACTTTCAGAGGGCTTTAGTTTACGTGAATAAAAAAGCTATAGGGAAGAACTGTTTATCATATTGCTGAAGTAGTATCCCTCTTACCCCTTGGTCTGAGGCGTCTGTTGCAATAAAAAAAAAATTCCTTATTTAAATCAGGGATTTTTAAGTTAGGTAAGCTGCATTATTCCGCTTTTAAGATATCGAACGCCTGTTGATGCTTTTTTTAGGACCATAATAAATCTACGCTCTTCTTCGTAAGATCTGTTAAAGGAGCTGTCATGATTGAAGAGTTACGTATTTACATACGATTGTAATACCCACTACAGCGCCAAAGTGCTGTATCCCCCTTTTACGTTAATAGGTACCGGAAATCTATGAATAGCCGACACCTTACCATGGACTACTTTAAGACCTTGACTAGACACATAAAACCTAGATAAACATGTTCGGTTTTAAAAAACTCACATTTAGATATTTTACTCTGAGATTATTTGTCTTTGTCTCTGTAGCACTAGCTCTACTTTATGTGAATGTACTTCTAAGGTATTAGAAAAGATTACAAGATCATCCATATAGGCATGTAGGGTATCCCCTAAAAGTCTCCAAACACTATATTGTAATTGGGGCGCAACGTAAGCCGGAGGCATACGTAAAAATTGATAATGTCCCCTGAGTGTGCTGAAAACGGAGTATGAGGTACAATCACTTAGGTAATGGTATCTGGTAAAAGCCTTTGAGTAAGTCCAAGCTGGTGAAAAATAATTTATTCTGGCGTTTGAGGGAAAAATTATATGGGCTATTTGATTTCCTAATGGCTCCTATTACTAACATATTTCAACTTCGTCATTTATTTCTATTTTGAAATTGCAGTGAGAGTCTATACGAAGGTACGTATATAGCTTTATGTTTGTCCTTAGACCGTATTTTGTGTTAAATTACATCCGTTTTTCCCAGAGATCACTCGCTAGTGGAGAAACTTCCTGGTATTCAGATAAAAGATAACAAAAATTTGTGCTGAATCACCTCTGCTTGAATGACTTTACGGATATTACTATAGATAGATTATCAGAGAGATTCATCTACGACTGGTTGGGCGGGATTAAAAATTAGCAACAATAAAAAATGCGATATTTATAACTTCTGTATCCACGATATGTATACGTTTGTGGATCACTAGATTTAACTTGTTGCTGCTAGTCAACCGTGTCTAGGGCTTTGTTCGCGGAAATCGTTATATTTCAGAGTGTCGGGAAGGAATAAAATTTCATTTCCCAGCAAAGTCTTTTTACACGCACTAAGACATTCGAGGGTGCATGCTTCTCGAGATTTTGCGTGCAAAGTGCGACTGCGATTGTGGGAGAATTCTGTTGGGTCATTTGAACAGTGTTACGATTTATGAGACAAATGTATAGTTCCTTTATAAAAAGTTATTATTTGATTAATTGTCTCTTTTTTTTTTTCAAACTGATTTTAATATGTTTGAAGGTTTATAGGATTTTCCTTTGATAAACAAGCCTTATTTTGCAGGATGTAAGATAATATTTTGTATACCCCTAGATGAATCTTACAATTACACTAGATACAGATCAATGTTTTTTATAACTATAGAGGTATCTGTAAACGCTCGCTTATCCGGACTTCTCATTAGGGAAGTTCGAACAACAGACGGTGAGTCCGTAAATACAGGATATTACGTTTACTAAAGGAATAAACAAGATATTCTAATTTTTACGGCGCGTACAGTCGGGCTTTATCCACCACTACTTATAATAACTTACGTATTAAAAAAAAACGAAAACCTGCTCTGATTACTTTATACGGTCGTGTGATGCATAGGGAAATTCCTTTTTAATTTTTCCAACATCGCTCTCCCTTTCCGCTGAAGTCGCTTAAATGGAATGTGCTTTGCTTGCTACACTCGGCAGTTTTAACTGACCTTGACCGCTTGACTGGATGACATAGTACCCAAGTGCTTAAGCACGATTTGTTTGTTTCTGAAAGGGCTACTGTTTACCTATTTCTTTTTGTAATAATTAGGATCCTTCTCTTTATTACCATCGGCAACGTATTGTGTGTTTTTAGCATTCTGTTGTTGGTTACGTGTAAAGCAACGAATGACGAACTATTAGGAACTGAGCGATTACTATTAAGACAAGTTATCTCTACTGCATTCAATATTAACTGTTTGTACCTCATTCTTTGCTAAAATTTGAAATAGTGAGGGATCCTGGTCAGCGCATTTAGCCTGATGAAAGTTTTTTACAGACATGTTATTCCTTGCAATCCAGCCATATTTTTAAAGTTAAGTTGAGTCATTGAGGTTCGATATTTTATATAACTCAAAAAACTCAAGGCTAAAACTGCGATCGGGACTTTGCAAAGGAGCATTTATTGTCATGACCCGAAATAGTGTTACCTCTAATTTATATAGATTTGTACGGGTGTTCCACTTGTTTTTTGTGTGTTTTCTAATCACTACGGTGCTTAACGACCCTATCCATGCATCTGTATAAATACAGACGTCCACTGCGTAAACGCATATTCACTGTTTAATATGATTTGTTACGTAAGGGATTAATAATCACCCAAAATGATAAAATTAACATAGTATATGATTATGATATTTCAGTAGAACTTCTGGAAACAGACACTCAAAGATAAAAAAACTCGCAGTAGCGAAATCTCAATGATGTAGATAATTTCTGTAAAAAAGTAAGATTAAGAATGTCTCGTAACTTCAGCCACAGGAATAACTAAATTCGACCTGCAAAGGAAACACTCAAAGTTACTCCAAATGAATAAAAAATTGTACTTAGCTTGCTTTTGTGGGAAGTCACGGTGTTCCGATAACGACACACGGCCTTGGTACTCCTTCTCTATTTAGCGGATGACCTGGTTTGGCTTCAGTTTCCCCCGTGCGCGTTGTTTCGATGATTCGGGCCCTTGAAAGATCCGATGCTGCAGACGCGTTCGGTTTGTTTCTTGAAGTGCCGGAAACGCTCACTAACGGTGTTTTCTTGAATGATTCTAATGAGAGTCGAAGCTTGCGTTGCCGTAGGGAAAAGACACGTCGGTTTTGTTTCTTGAAGTTATTCACTAAACGATGATACTAAGTTGCTTGAAGAATCTCTTGCTTTTCGTCGTCGGTGAAGTTCTTGTTGTTTTCTGAAGTCGCTCACTAAACGATGACACTAGGTTGCTTGAAGAATCTGCTGCTTTCGTCGTCGTTGACTTCATGATTTATTATTCTGTTTTATCTTCGGAGAAGTTGTAGAGTCCTTCTGGTACGCTTTCCACCACTTTTAGGGCTAGTGCCGTGTATGATAAGGCGCCCTATGAGGTAATGTTAGACTTGCGATAATCTTACGCTAAGTCAGTTGGTATTGCACTTCCATCTTCAATGGAGTGTCTTGGGGTTTGTAGATCACTTACGAAGTCGGGATTATCTTCTTGTTTATGACGACGATGTGTTAAACTCATGGTGAGGAGGTTCTTGTAGAAAACACGAAGTATAAAAATATATATATTCTTCTGAAGTTTTACATGCTGAAGATCAGTTATGATTGTACAAGTCTTCTAATAACGATAGCTTGATCGCTTCTGCCAATGATGATGGCTACTTCTGTTCTCTCTACATGATAAAGCTTAGGTAAAGAGATACAAGTCTTCTAATGACGATAGCTAACTCTGTTCTGCTTATCTACCATCTCTGTTACAAGTTATGAAGGAACAGACAGTAGTTCGAACATATGAACATACAATCAGATGACATAGTTTCATACGAACATACAATCAAAATGAGACACGCTACAGATCACGTAGGCCGTTTGAATTATAGGTCGCGGTAGTTGTCTCAAGCAGGGAGCTTGGACTAAAGTTTATAAACAATTGAATGACTACAGGTGACGGCATGTTATCTTAGCCTACTTTTATTGTATACGTCATCTTTAGCGTCTCTAGTCTGATCACATTCCTGCAAGCAATCTGGTTGACCTCTTTAGTTTTAGTCTTTTATATATATGGACTAACATTCCATATTTTTATTATGTAAACACTTACATATATATATATATATATATATATATATATATATATATATATATATATATATATATATATATATATATATATATATAAAAGATTGTTTCAGCACCAAACAAATTCCATTATCAAAAGTTTTTACATTTTTTTCTGAAAAGTCATTTTCTGGAATTTACATATATATATATATATATATATATATATAAATATATATATATATATATATATTATATATACATATATATATATATATATATATATATATATATATATATATATATATATATATATATATATATTATATATATAATATATATATATATATATACATACATACTTGTATATACATACATACATATATATATATATATATATATATATATATATATATATATATATATATATATATATATAATATATATATAATTCTTACCTTAGACGTGACTTTTTTGTAAAAAAGCACAAAATAAAAAAATCATAAACTTACCAAGCCTATTACTATAATTACTGATAAATTCCTTAAAATTCCTGCAAATCTAAAATACCGGTCTTCATCTAATTTTCTGATTTATTCTGTAATGTGGTTCAGTGAAGGACAAGATACCATGAAACATTGCATACCTATAAAAAAAATCTATACAAATAAACTAAATAACAACAGTTGTAAGAAATCTTGGTCTTGAATGAAATCAAATTTAATTTCAAGATTATAGACGTGAGTATCATTCTTGGTAGGCACAATGAATTTATGCCTAAACAGATATATTAACATTTTTACCTTTAAATTATTATTATTGATTTATCCCTAAGCACACATGAAGAAGTACTTTTCCATTAAATTGTCATTTTTCATTTATCTCCAAACAGATATATTACAAAGTTTTTCCAGCAAATAATTGTCATTATTAATTTATCTATAGATAGGTATATCAAAATTTTTCCATTAAATTATCATTATTCAATTAACTCCAAAAAGATATATGAACACTTTTACTTTTAATTGTCATTATCAAACCATCCATACACACATGTATTAACACTTTTCCACTGAATTCTAATTTAAATTAACAAGGAACTCACAAAATTATCATGTAACATTTCCCTACACCAATGCTTCATACATCACCCTTGACCTCATTTCACCGATTCTAGGTCAATTTCAGAACCCTTACCACCCCTTCCCACCCTTCCCCTCCCTTCCCCCTCCCCCCCCACCCGCCGCCTCCTCCTCATTTTTTTCGCGCGTTATTTTCCCCTGCACTTAATTGCTACATTCGATAGCATTAGGAGACGGCCAGACAACTCCAGATTAACGAGATATCAGTGCGATCTCTTATCTCCACGAGATCAGATACGAGATTTCTCACGACCTTCCTGTGGGACCGATCGAGACTTTCAAAGTCTAGTGCCACGGGGAATTTTATGATGAAAATGAAACCAGTATTGTATGGAAATATAATCGTTATTGTACGAAAACAAAATCACTATTTTATGAAAAGAAAATTTAAATCACTGTTTTATGAAAACTAAATCACCGTTTTATGAAAACAAAACCACTGTTGTATGAAAATAAAATCATTGTTTCATGAAAACAAAATCACTGTTTTATGAAAACAAAATCACTGTTGTATGAAAAAAATACTGTTTTATGAAAACAAAATCACTTTTATGAAAACAGAATCACTGTTTTATGAAAACCAAACCACTGTTGTATGAAAATAAAATCACTGTTTTATGAAAACAAAATCACTGCTTTATGAAAACGAAACCACTGTTTTATTTTAAAAAATCAGTTTTATGAAAACAAAATCACTGTTATTATGAAAACAAAATCATTGTTGTAATGAAAACAAAATTACTGTTGTATGAAAACAAAATCACTATTTTACGAAAACAAAATCACTGTTTTATGAAAACAAAATCACTGTTTTATAACAACAAAATAATTGTTTTATGAAAACTAAATCAATGTTGTATGAAAACAAAATAATTGTTTTATGAACACAATACCTCTGTTGTATGAAAGACCAAATCGTTTTTGTACGAAAACAAAATCATTTTTGTTTGAAAACAAAATCATTTTTTTTTTTGGAAAACAAATTCACTATTGGATGAAAACTAACTCACCATTGTATAAAAAATAAAATCATTTTATGAAAACAAAATCGCCATTGTATGAAAAGAAAATCATATTTTTATGAAAACAAAATCATATTTTTATGAAAACGAAATCGTTTTTGTATGAAAACAAAATCACTATTGCACATACAAACGAACTCAGCTTCTTGGTTACTAATGAAATACTCTTTATTACGACGCTATTGTAGTAAGTAAATCTGGTTTTAATACAAGCCATCTTTAAGCTATGACTGACATGAAGAATGGAAGGCTTTAAACAATGGAAAAATATTTAGATTTCCTTTGAGTGTGTCCATCAGGTTTTGGTACCAACTTACTCTCGTGATTCTGTTTCAAATGTAAATCTAGCAGTAGGATGAAGCGATTGGCGTTCCCAGTAGTTTATGGAATTACTAACCTTTATGCTTTTTTTATGGATATATGTCGTTGTAAAGTCAAATATTTGTATGTATTTCTATTATTACGATAGTCATATGTTTATGTATATGTATTTTCCATTTTTTCATTAAATATTCTGGAAATTCAAAAAAATATTTTTTAAAGGGTTTTACCAAGACACGTGGAATCGTCCTAAAAGTATTCTGTCTAAAACATCATTAATGAAGATCTTTGAATATCCAAAAAGCATTGTTTGTTTCAAAATTTATTTTAATTAAGATTTTTAATATACATAGAAATTTTTCAAGCCTTTTTTGTTACGGCTTATCAATACTGGCAGATAGTTTTGTCCTTTTCTGTCAATAAAAAATATGCTTTTTGTATAATTCAACATAGACAAAAACAAAAATTATTTTTGGTTTTGTCTATGTTGAATTATACTACTATCTTTGCGTCAGCACGGGCTCTTGCTCATACGAACAGCCCTGTATATGTAATATAAAAAAAATAGGTTCATAAAAACGAAAATACTAAAACACTTAATATTTGCGTTCTTTTATATATATTAAATTATACTGTATTTGCGTCAGCACGGGCTCTTGCTCATACGAGCAACCCTGTATAGGCAATATAAAAAAAAATAGGTTTATAAAAATTAAATGACTGAAACACTAAATATTTCTGTTTTGTATACATTAAATTATATTATATTTGCGCCAGGAAACATAATGAAAAAATAGGTTCATAAAAAACAAAAATACTAAAACACTAAATATTTCTGTTTTTGTATAGTATATTAAATTATACTACATTTGCGTCAGCACGGGCTCTTGCTCATAGTGAAACCCTTTGCGGGTGACATAAACGAAATTTGATATCATAAAAACAGACTCATAAAAAATATTGCGGTTATGAAGGCATTGGACACCTAGGGCCTTTTCACTTCCGCCCCTTTAATTATACGGAGAATGAGGCTTTACGACTCTGTGATATGGCTGAACTTGGCCCAATATTTTTTGTCTTCTGTTTTTCATTCATGAAATATCACTACTTTTTGTTGTTTGTCGATTGCTTTATGCCGAGAGTCGAACTTTATACCAGAATGACATTAAAAGTTCCACAAAACTTACCCCCTTTTTTTAGACTACAAGGAAGTGATGTCTGCTGGATTTTTTTCAAATCGAATGATGCTTAGAAGGAGCTGTCAGTGATAGTGATGATTGATGCACATAGTCAGATAATAGAAATGATTTTAGCTATTGACTCACTACTAAAATTGCTTAGCATTGATAACCATAGTTATTGCAACAACAGTTTATAGATCAAATTGGAACTGAATGTGGTTATGAAATAATAGTTTAAAAAATAGTGGAAAGATCGTTTATGTATCATTATATGAATAAGTACTGATGCAATGATTACCCATAAACTCTATGCATCATTATTGGCGTTAATAGATGCCATTTAAGGATTCTATTTACTGGATACAATGCGATTTATTAAAAGGAATATTACCAATGGACGGTATTCGGTTCTCAAAAGTAATAAGTATTAAGTTATGAAGCACTGAAGTACTTTACATAGCTAAAAGTAAATGTACACAATAAAATTATGGAAAAAAATGTGTCAAAACACCTCTTACACCAAAAGACTGTAATTACCTAAAATACAAAAACAATAAAACTTTGTTTTTTTGTCTATGTTGAATTATAATATCTTTGCATCAGCACGGGCTCTTGCTCTTACGAGCAACCCTGTATAGGTAATAAAAGAATAGGACCATAAAACCAAAAAATACTGAACACTAAATATGTCTAAACAATCTTTCTCGAGACTATTTCTGAAAACCGTCAGTCCAGTCTTCGCAAACTATGTACAACCCTTGGCATTACGCTGTGCACAAAAACAAAATCAAATGAAACTCTTCCCTATCAGTAAGATGTCCTTCAAAACGAAAACATTGCAGAATGAATTTATTGGTAGACAACCAAGGTGTGACATTTTATAGGATGAATGATGATAGGTGTGGGGTGAGTGAGACTAGGCGTAGTATGGGTACACGGGAATGTAGCTTAGGTGTGAGAGTGTAAGAGCACCTTGGGGGTCAAGCGAGAGTTGTATATAATGAAAGCCATGGCGTCCTAATGTTTATTACAGATCGGTACCTCATCCCACAAGGAGATCGCTTTCTGCCCCTCTGAATCGCAGTGAACTGTACGATTGATTCTCTACTCATTATTTCTGGAAAATGAAGTACACAGTGAGTGAACGAGTTACCTGAGTATCGTTAAGTTGTTGGTCATATATAAATATTTACTCCGTGTAAATCTGTGTGAATATCTACATCTATATAGAGACCTAGATATATAGGCCAGGTTCTGTAGGTTTCTCATAACTAAAATTCTAGTTTTTACTTTGAAAATTTCATGTGGAAAGCTTAATTCCTGTTTAAATATAATCTGTCATAGCAGGCAGCCCAAATAGAGGAACCAAACAGTGACCACATTGTAATCAAACTTTAATGATGTACAACTGAATTGATGAAATAATTATTTTTGGAAACCTGAAATTATACTCACTATTCATAGCCAAGATTGAATACAAGAAAAGGGATTTAAACTTCCTTATTAAAGTAAAAGCTGAACTATATATTTATACATATTCTAATGGACCTTTAATTACAGCTCATTTTAGCCATGGCTTGCGCTGCCTGCCTTGTCAAAGGTGCTCCTACAGTCTTTGACTTCGAGGGAGACGACCATTTTCACAAACAAGAGGGAGAACCAGGGAACAAGGTAGAGGGATATTACAGGTAAATATTCCAAAGGTTCTAGTACAAGGAGACTTAACCTACGTACAATAATGACAAATGCAATAAGACCACCTATTCACATTTCTCGATTCTAAAAGGGCTCGTCTCGAGGATTTACTCTGAGGTTTGAGGTGAAAACCAGGTATAGTAAATAGGAAGAAACCAAAGAAAATGACTGAATAATGAAAGATAAAAAGTAAAGCAGCTGTAGCTTAAGATATTACTCTAAATTCACTATGAATAAATATTTAGTTTACAGATATGTCTTATGTCTTTTCTAATCTATTGTCTCTTAGAGCTTCTCTAGCCAGTATCCAATTTTATGAACCGAAGCGTTGGTACAATCCTAAGAGCAATTTGCTCTGTACAGCAAATGTATATATATGAATTTCACAGAAAAAATCCTAATGCTTTAATTAGGGTATTTGAGAAACATTGATATACTGAATACAAAAGATTGCAAATGTAGTATTGTAATTTACTTATCCGTTATTCTTTGAGAGATACTGGTATGTTCTCAAGAAAATTTATAGACTTAACTGAACATTGCTCGTAGGAAAAAATTCATAGCAACTTATGGGGGACAAATACATATTGCCTTTGATAAAATTAGTTTTCCAGAGGAGATAGGGAGGAGCATCCATTCAAAAACATCTGGATGGATAAATATGACGGAAAATGCTGCAGAAAAACGAGGAGCATACCCACTTGGCACTCTCTTTTTCCATTAGATTTTTGTTATGTCTTTGCTCAAAATCGTCTCATAGAACTAGAAAGAAAACTTTTGTGAAATCCTTTCAGCTGGACGCCACTTAAACAAGATTGACAGATTACTGAAACTGGCGTCACAATATCTAGTAAGTCAAATGTTCCCACATAGGTAAAAACTAACTCTGTATTTTACCTTCCAGTTGGACCTCACCCGAAGGAGAGGAATTTTACGTCAAGTACGTAGCTGACGAAGACGGCTACAGAGTAGTCGATTCCAACGCCGTCCCCGTCAGCCACGCCGGAGTGAAGGCTGACGGGAATCAAGGATCCTTCGGGGGAGAGGAAGGAACAGGCGAAGGATTCTGAGTGTTGACTTACAAGGAAAGTCGTTACCTGGAGGAATCTGTTGACTCTTAGCTTCTTTTCAAAGAGTTGATTAGCTCGAAATTGCTTGCTTTGTGGAATTAGTAATCTAGTGCTATTTCTTTGCACGTAATTCTTACTTGGTCAGTCCTATATAGGATTCCATTCTATAAATCCGATAAAGGATTCCCTTCTATATGCTACACACATAATTCTCACTTAGTAAATGCTATGAAGGACTCTTCTCAATATCCTATACACGTAATAATCACTTGGTAAATCCTATGAAGGACTCCCCTCTATATCCTTTAGGCGACACTCTCACGTGACAAATCCTATCAAGGATTCCATTGTATATGCTCTACATGTAAATGTTACTTGGTAAATACCAAGGATTCCATTCTATATCCTTAACAATTAATTCTCACTTTGTAAATCCTATGAAAGAATCCTCTCAATATCTTCTACATTTTAATTCTCACTTGGCAAATCCTATCAAGGATTCCATTCTATATCCTTTACACGTCACTTTGTCATTCTCACTTGGCAAATCCTATAAAGGATTTCCCTCCATATCCTATACACATAAATCTCTCTTGGTAAATCCTAGGAAGGACTCCCCTCAGTACCCTTTAAACGTAATTCTCACTTGGTAAATCCTATCAAGGATTCCACTGCATATCCTAGCAGGGTATCAGACTGGGGTCCTACCTACATTACAATCCTTTAAAATCTTTTTTAATAATTTTTAAATGTTTTAATTGACATTTCCTTTACTATTGTTTTTAATCAGTTTTAATTTTGAAGAAATAGTTTTGTTGTTAAGATTGTTCAAATGAATTGGAATCCTTTTGTATATATCCCGTTATTTAAAAAAAAATTGTAAAGTATCTGTTTAAAATAATTTTTTACATTCAGGTTTTTCCTTCAATATAAAGATAATTCCTGTAATTATAAATACGCAAAAGATACTGGATTGTACAGATATATGGTTGTAATTTTTGTACAGAAGAGAAGCATATCTTTTATTTACAATAAATGATTTTACCAGGTAAATACTGTGTTTTTATTTTAAAAACAAATAGCATTTATTCTATCCTTGAAAAATTATTAATATTAGTATCCTAGTATGTATACACTAGATTGTACAGATATATCATACTATAATGGGCGTAATGTCTGTCTGTCTGTCATTCAATCACGGCTAAACGGCTGGTCAGATGGGCATGAAACTTGGCAGGGTTATGGTGGGGACCCTTAAGATGGTTTGTAAGGGAGTTTCATCCAACCTAACCCCCTCCTTTGTAGGGGGTGGGGGTGAGACGGTATTCCCTGAAACGTAGCTGTTTCTGGCCGTGAAACGAGGCTGGTTATTCCCGTAGACTTACTTACTTTACGATTTTTCATACATAATTTCTGTACAACTTCCCCGGAGAAAGTCGCGAATATTTTAGCTTTGACACAATAGAAGATGAAAATTATCATCAATATCCGCAAGATTTTTTAATAACTTAAATCCATCGAGACTGCCAGTGCACAAAATAACGTTGAAGAAGTACTGCCCGGTAATGCTGCTTGGGAATTTCGATCCTGCCAATGGACATAATAAAAAGGAAACTGGCAAGTTCCTACTTTCTACTCTTTTTTGGGAGACACAGGATCATAAGAGCATTTATCAGTAGCCATAACGCACTGACATACAAGTTGCGTCTTTGCAGTAACATAATGAAAAGATAAATACTTTATTATTCGTATCACCGTGCAAAGTAATTGACAAAGAAAAGAACCAATCAAGATCCTTGTTCCGTTAAATGAAAGTCACCGACAAGAGAGAGAAGAGACGACAGAGAGAGAGAGAGAGAAGAGCGAGAGAGAGAGAGAGAGAGAGAGAGAGCCATTTAACGACATTAATGCACTACAATTTTATAATTTCATCTTGCTATCGAAAAATGAGAGAAAGAGAGAGGAGATAATTTGTGATTTGAGAGCTAAGTAATCCGATAATCCCATAACCGTCTTCGTTACTTGACTTACATTGAGAGAGAGAGAGAGAGAGAGAGAGAGAGAGAGAGAGAGAGAGAGAGAATCATTAAAAGAGGGTAAACAATAATGAATACGAACTTCTTTACGTTCATTGATCGTCTCTTCACTTACTTTAAGAGGAGAAGAGAGAGAGAGATGAGAGAGAGAGAGGAGAGAGAGAGAGAGAGGGGGGGGGGGGTGAGAGAGAGAGAATATCATTGAAAGGGGCAAACAACAATGAATAAGAATTTATCTGCGTTCAGTGATCGTCCCTTGAATTACATTACGAGAGAGAGAGAGAGAGAGAGAGAGAGAGAGAGAGAGAGAGAGACTATTCGTGTAATCGCCCTTATTTTAATATTGCTGACCAAATAGTACATATAAATTTTTCACTTCTGCACCCGTATTTTATCACCCATCGTAGTTGGGTAAGTTTGCTGGTGTTTGTAAGTTATTAATATTAGTATCCTAGTATGCATATATTAGAATGTACAGATATATGTTTGTAATTTTTGTACAGAAGAAAAGCAAATTTTGTATTGTCAATAAACGATTTTACCAGGTAAATACTGTTTGTATTTAAAAAAAACAAAAACAAATTGCATATACCATCCTTGAAAAATTATAAATATTATGTTATGATCCTAGTATGTACGTATATACTGGATTGTTCAGATATATGACTGTGGTTTTTTACAGAAGAAAAGCAACTCTTTTATTTGCAACAAATGATTTTACCAGGTAAACACTGTTAAAAAAAACAGATAGCATTTATTCCTTTCTTGAAAAATTATTAATATTAATATCTTAGTATCTTAGTTTGTATGCATGTATGATATACGTTTCCAGTGATACTTTGTCTTTTGTCTTATGCAATTATCAAAATAATCATCAGAAGCTTTACATTATCCAGATGATACTTCATAAAAAAAATAGAAGCAATCTTTTTTATATGCTCACTCTGGCCGCTATCGAAATCTAAGCCAAAATAGGAATGAAATCATTATTTTGACAAATTCTGGGTACTGGGTAAACTTTAAACTGCTATCAATACCTTTTCACATGTGCGAAGAAAGGATAAAAGTACCGTTTTCATAACCACCATTCACTTTCTTGATACAATACTGAAGTGTTATTCATTAAACAACTTATAAGGAAAATATTAACTTTAACTTGGACGAAACAAAAAACGATAGATTATTGAATTGGTGCTTCTAAGTATTCCTAAAAAATATTTCAGTTTTACGGATACAGGACAAATGTTTCAAAGTCGTTCTAAATGACAATTCATGGGTTATAGGCAACATTCATCAATCTTATTTATTTAATTATCTGGTTACAAGGAGTTACGAGGGTTAGGATGTCTCAAAGACTTGTTAGTCCATCCGAGGTGACATCGAGTGCTCACTTATCTGTAGGAGCAGGTTTTACTTTACATTCACAGCGTCCTATTGATTTTGTCTAGCATTCTTTTACACTCTTTCACACTGTTGCTGTTTACAACTTTTGGTGGTAGTTTATTCCACGTAAAGGGTTTTCAAAAATCGTTCTGAATATGATTACGTTTGCAAACACAACAGTTTCTCAATTATTCATAACGAATCCTTGAAAGTTAAAATTTAACGACACAATTATTGCAATAAGGTTTCCAACTTCCTAAATTGTCATATTAACATCGCTATTTTAAGATACGTATTACTTAATCCTGACAATCTTGCTATGGGCCTTCAAGTGTTCTTCAATTCAGAATACTCAGAGCGAAATATTCCTCCCTAAAACAATTCTGTTACGAATATAGACTTTACCGCAGAACTATGTTGTCCCAGTAATATTAATAAGATTTATAAACGTCCAACTGCCACCTTGCCATCGGTATATAATATTCGTATTTTATAATGTCTGGTAGGATTACCTTGGAACTTAAGCAGGCTTAACTTCAGAATCCCTCCCTACAACAAGTTTAAACTATGTTATGAATGCAGAATTTTACCTCTGGACTATGCTCTCAAAGTTATACCAATAAGATTTACAAATTCATAATTGTTATCTTGCTATCGGCATCCTAAGATTCGTATTAAATAATTTCTGGTAGTCTTGCCTTGTGTCTCGAGTGGCCACCATTTCAGAACAATCAAAATTAAATTTTGCTCCCTACAGCAAATTAAAACTAGGTTAAGAAGAACGCAGAGTTTACCTTTGTACTGAAGAGTCGCAGTAATACCTGCTTAATTGGTCACACGTTTCCAACCCCTCGCTATACTCTGTTTTTTTTCCATCTGTCCACCCGCCTGCGTCCCGGGCTTTCGATAGTTACGCTATGTGTAAGTTTTAGGTAAATAACAGGATATCTGGGTGTACATTTGCAACTGAAAAGTGTTTTAATAATTTACTGTATGCGAATTACACCATTAATATTCGGAATAAGATATTATTATTATTGTTGAATGTAAGCTGAATGTAACTATCTAAAGCCCGGGACGCAGTGTTACCATACGCAAACACCACAGGCGGGTGGACAGATCGAAAAAAACCGAGTATAGTGGAAAGCGACTTCTCACACCAATGATCTTCAAGAGAAACTGAATAGTTGAAATACCTCTGTGTTGAGGTGTCTTTTATGACGTCACTCGAGGAGGGTGAGACTATTTTTACCATATGGTTGAAGAGGCTATCTAACAGTTAGGGAAGTTTATTTCAATAGACGACATTAGTTCGGATATTATCAAATAGAGGTATGACCAAGATGTGCACGAGGAGTTTAAAAGAATACTTTACCACCTCTCTCTCTCTCTCTCTCTCTCTCTCTCTCTCTCTCTCTCTCTCTCTCTCTCTCTCTCTCTCTCTCTCTCTCTCTCTGAAATTAAAACTAACATAGGGCCTTGATTTATGTATTTTATGAAGACTAATATAACGTTGTAGGATGGAATTACACCTGAAACATGAGTTAATTAATTGGGTATTAATGACTCCAAAATCTGTGCTTCACCAATAGGCATTAATTGATATTATTCTCCTGAGGAATCTACACATAAAGATGTTCCAGCAGTATATTAATAATGATGACTTCAAATCCCAAAAGTAATATACGCTTTTATTCAGAATAGTAATTTTGAAATGTTCAAATACGTTCGTTACCAATATCTCAACCAAGTACGTTTTCCATAATAAAGTTGGTATTCCACGAAAACGGCTTCCTGTATCTGTTAGCATCTTAGTACATAATTGAAAATATTTTTCGTATTGATGTACGTAAATAACTTAATATCTGTCACGAGTTTAGTCTATTTTCTGTAGCTATTTGATTTAATTCAGTCGGTCAATAATTGCATGCTAGGTCCAGGACTTAGCTGCCTGATGCAAAATGATGTCGGAAAACGTTCTCTCCAGCGAATTATTAAAATTACCGCAGGTATTCCGAAATGCTGCTAAGCACAGGTAAAGCGGACTAATTCCGAGCCTATCTTAGAGCCCTTGGCATTCAAAGGTCTTTGGCGAATATAAAAACAGATTCAAATGACTTTCTTCTTCTTCTTCTTCTTCTTCTTCTTCTTCTTCTTCTTCTTTTCTTCTTCTTCCTTATCAGAGAGATGTCCTCCAAATCACGACACAACTCGGAACGATAAATTCGCGAATGAATTTATTGGCGGGTGGGTCAGTCACCAGGTGGGTGACCGGGGTTCGAAGGTTGGGTGAATGGGTGAATGAAGATGAGGAGGAGGAGTATATAAAACCGAACCCACGCTGAGATCTAGTGCTTATTTCAGGTCTTCTCTTCAACCAGCAAGTGTCTCTCTTTGCACTCTGTGAGGACTATAATCTCTTCATATAATTACATATTCACGTACTCCTCAGAAAATGAAATACGCAGTGAGTGATGCTTTTATCTTATGTCCATTTAAATGTAGATTACGCATAAATATTCATTTCTATATAGTGATGAATATAGTCTGATCTAAACCAGGTAATATCTGTAGATTTGTGTCTGTCTATATATATATATATATATATATATATATATATATATATATATATATATATATATTTTTTATAGAAAGACACAATGAAGCATAATGAAATCTTAGCTTGTTGCTGTTAAAATATTCATTTCTATATAGTGATGAAATGTAATTTGATATGAACCGGGTGATATCTATAGATCCATGTTATATATATATATATATATATATATATATATATATATATATATATATATGAAGACACAATGCAGCATAATGAAATTCTTAGCTTGTTGCTAAAGTTTATATTCTTTATATAAAGTGATGAAATGTAATTTAATATAACCGGCCGTGATATCTATAGATCGTGTCATATATATATATATATATATAAATATATATATATATATATATATATATATATATATATATATATATATATATATAGGAAGACAATGCACCATAATAAATTTCTTAGCTTATTGCTGTTTAAGTATTCATTTCTATGTAGTGATGGATACAATCTGATACAAACCAGGTAGTGTCTATAGATCTGTGTCTATACTAATTGTCAAACACAAAACAGCTTAGTCAACTTCTTAGCTTTAGATGACGTTAAAATGATCGTTTATTGCCTATTGATGACAGATAATTTAAGAAGAACTGCATATATCTGCCCGTACAAATTGCAAGACAGGTAGCAAATGAAAGAATTTTTGACAGCTGGTTTGGTTGTCTCTGTACAAAATCTAGTTTAGGTGATAGTTAAAAGTTACAGAATTAAAAAAAAATGTTTTATAATTCCTTTTTGATAAGAGTTTTCAAAATTTATAAATAAATGAAATATTTGAAGAACAATTTAAATCTGGTGAGTTATTTTGGCTTTAAATCTTATGAGATATCAACATTTCTTACCAAAATCCTTGAAGGGGCCTCTTTTGCCGAATTTTTCAAATTACAAAACTATTTCCAAAATCAATAAATCATAGGGAATAAAAACTGATGCATAACTAGTTATTCAAATGAGATTGTAGTGATATTCAATCACTGATCTTTTAACAAAGGATCTTCATTGACAGCTTCTCATCACCGTGGCCTGCGTTGCCTGCTTTGTCACCTTCGTCAGAGCTATTCCGACGGTCATGGACTTCGAAGGCGATGAGCATGCCCACAAGCAGGAGGGAGAGGCTGGGGACAAGGTGGAAGGATATTACAGGTAAATGGGGCACAATGTATACCTGTAAATGTTTCAGAAGCAAAAATGTTACAGGTAATAAATGTTATAAGTAAATATGTTACAGGTAATTAGTAAGTATGTTACAGGTAATAAATTTTATAAGTAAATATGTTACAGGTAATAAATCTTATAAATAAATTTGTTACAGGTAATAAATCTTATAAGTCAACATGTTACAAGTAATAAATCTTATAAGTAAATATGATATAGGTAATAAATCTTATAAGTAAATTTGTTACAGGTTATAAATCTTATAAGTATATATGTTACTGGTAAATGTTTATAAAGTAAATATGTTACAGGAGATAAGATGGTCGATATTACAGGTAAATGGGGCACACTGTTTACCTGTAACTATTTCATAAGTAAATATGTTACAGGTAATAAATCTTGTAAGTATATATGTTACAGGAGATATGATGGAGGGACATTACAGGTTGCTAAAAGTTGCGTCATAATATCTAAGCCAAATGACACTACACAGATGTGAGGAAAGTGCCCAATTTCTGTTGGAGCTGATTACCTAAACATGATTGATTGATTCCTAAAACTTGCGTTACGATATCTGAGTGAATGACACGAAATGACACTAGACCGGCATAAAGAAAGTGCCACTTTGCTATTAGTGTTGATAACATAAACATGATTGATTGATTTCTAAAACTGACGTCACGATATCTGAGGTAAATGGCAATACACAGAAAATGCCACTTACCTCTTAGTTTTGATTTTTTGAACATGACTGATCGATTTGCGGCTGCTGAAACTGGCGCCACTATATCTAAAGCAAATGATCCCACATAGGTGTAAATTAACTGTTATTTTATCTTCCAGTTGGACCTCACCCGAAGGAGAGGAATTCTACGTCAAGTACGTAGCTGACGAAGACGGCTACAGAGTAGTCGATTCCAACGCCGTTCCCGTCAGCCACGCCGGAGTGAAGGCCAACGGGAATCAGGGGTCCTTCGGGGGCGAGGAAGAAACTGCTTAAGGATGCTAGGATTGGTTAAGATTGATTATAAGGAGTAATTTTTTTTAAATCAGCGATTCGAATTAAGTTTTCATGCCTGTGTGACAGACAATTAGGTTGAAGGATAGCTCACCTGGACAGGTAAACCTAACCTGTACAGGTTAATTTGACTTGTATAGGTTAATTCTACCTATATAGGTTCATTTTACCTGTATATGTTAATTTTACCTGTAGATGTTAATACTACCTATAGGTTAATTTTACCAGTAGAGGTTAATCATACCTGTACAGCTTAATCTTACCTATACAGATTAAATTTACCTGTACAGTTTAAATTTACCTGTACAAGTAGATTATACATGTAAAAGTTATATTTACCTGTGCAAGGTAATTTTACCTATACAAAGGTTCATTTTACCTGTACAGGTTACTTTTTACTTTTACCTGTACACCTGTACAGCTTAATTTTACCTTTATAGGTTAATTTTACCTGTACACCTTACCTTCCTCTTTTCAAATGTTATTCGTTAGATATAACAAGCTACCCAACAGTGCTTTTATTCTATATTGTCATAAATTAAATGTGTTTCTTTACTTATCCACATTTCTCCTACTTTCCTGGAAAACCATAAAGAGAATATTTTTGTAGTTTTTTTTGTACAATTACGAGATCTTTCATTATATATGTAGATAGTCAATTTAGTTTTGGAAATGTAATCATTACATTTGTACAGAAATATATTGCAATTTATTGTGTCGGGAAAAATGACGGGATTATTTTTAATAAATGATTTTGTCCAAAGTAAGTTTTTTTTTTCAAAACCTTCCTCATTGTGAAAATATATATACATATATAATATATATATATATAATATATATATATATATATATATATATATTATATATATATATATATTATATATATATGTATATAATATATATATATATATATATATATATATATATATATATTTATATGTATATATATATATATATTATATATTTATATGTATATATATATATATATATATATATATATATATATATATATATATATATATATATATGCAAAATTGCGTCACAGAAATAAACAAGCGAAAAATGCACCTAAGTTCCGGCGCAATCGAGTTTTCGGTACAGTCGCTACAGCGCATAATCAGGGCCACCAAAAATAGATCTATCTTTCGGTGATCTAGGTATAATGCTGTATGAGCCGCGGCCCATGAAACCTTAATCACGAGCCGGCTACCTTTAACCTTAAATAAGATAAAAACCACTGAGGATAGAGAGCTGCAATTTTGTATGTTTGATGATTGGAGTGTGGATGATCGACATACAGATTTGCAGCCCTCTAGCATCAGTAGATTTTAAGATCTGAGGGCGGACGGAAAAAGCGCGGACGGACAGACAAATCGGGCTCAAAAGTTTTCTTTTACAGAGAACTAAAATCGCCAAAAGCAATGCTTTTAACCCCATTTTGTTTACTCTGATAACGTCATGTATCAGTTTGTGTTATGTGTATTATTTATTTGCGAAAAGAAAGTGGAACCTGACAAACTTTTAATTGATTTGATTTGATAAAATCTACTTAACGAATTAATACGGTTTATCAAATCCGGGATAAAAAGTTTAATTCTCGGGTGTTTACTATAGTAGATTCACATCAGCCATACATCTGATGTCTAGGCCAGTCCCTTACGACGCTCCTGGCTGGCTGTTGATAAGCCAGTCACAGGGCTGGAAACTCTGAGTCTCTCTCGAGAGAGTTCATATAGGCAGGATGTGTGTTCCGCTTCTCCTGAGGGATACCTTTGAAAGACATATCCCACAGGAGAAGTGGAACATACATCCTGCCTATATGAACTCTCTCGAGAGAGACTGAGAGTTTTCAGCCCTGTGATTGGCTTATCAACAGCCAATCAAGAGCGTTTATAAGGGACTGGCCTAGACATAAAATGTACGGGTGATGTCTCCTTTCCATGTTAATTGTATTTTTTTAGTAAAAATGAATGACTTTGAACAGAATAAAACGTTTTTTAACAAGTTTGGTATAAAAGGTTTTAATCTCTAGTTTCTTCCAATATCTTCTGAGACCTACCAAACTCATATAAAATCTACCATTGTTAAATCAATGATCCTATCCTCTAGCTTGCTGGCGTCATAGGCCATGGGACTTGGGACACCATTTTAAAAACGTAAATCAGCCAGTTTCAATAACGCATAGAAGTAATTATTCATAAAATGAACTTCAAGATAATTTTCAATTTACAATAAATGCATATCAGTCATTTTCTATAACACATAGAGGTAATTATTCATAAAATAGAATGTACACCTTAATGCAAACACACTTCCTAAATCATTGCAATCTTGTCGGTATGAGAGAGAAAGAATGATCAAGAATTGTGTATCTAAATGTCCAGCAATCTTTATTCTCAACGTTGCAGTCGTCAATGACATTGTGAATATAATTCACAGTTTTACTATTAATTGTTTACTTGTATTCACATATTATTTTACTCAGTACTCACTTGTTTACTTCTATTCACATATTATTTTAATCAACACACAAGTAAACAAGTTATACTCAGCAGTAATTCTGTGGGTTTCTTTTTCCATCTTCAAAAGAAAACTGAAAGGAGTTTTTGTTTGGTTTAATTCACAGCGTTGATGAAACATCTTGAATTTGTGATGCCGTCTCCCTCATAACTAAAAACTTGTATGACTATACTTACCAGAGAGAAGGTATCTATCTTCTGTTTTTTGACTTATCAGTCAAAGGTGGTCGGTCGAACTGAGCGTCTATGAAAGTGGCCTATGCAAGCCATCTATCGGCCGTTATGAAAACCACAATTTCAGTGGTTTTCTGGACTCTCCCAGAATAAGAGACCATCGTAATTTACGATGGCCGTTATTAATTAGATAACAATAAACACTGCATGGTTAAGGCTGTGAGAATTAAACTTAAAAATAATGAACTTATTTATATGAATGGTTTCACCCCAGTAGGGTGAGAATTACCTCGTCGAGGTCATTTATTTACTATGGTAAGCCTTTTGAAAAAAGGGGAACTTCTGGATTTGAAGGAAAATAGTAACTACAACATATAGATGATTTTACTAAATTTATTTAAGTCTATTTATTTGCTGTATTACTGACAAATGCTCACAGAGAAAATGAGTGGTACAAGTACATAGAAAATTTATTATAATACGTTTTTCACATAGATTTTGCATTTTGAAGAAAACTGTAAATATGACTGAACGTATTCTGAAGAAAAAAGAAACCCTAATTAAGAAGAGAATAATTTTTTGAAGCTCTGGTGCGTATACTAATGAATTTGATAAACCTATTGATATAAACATTCTAATTAATATATATATACTATATATATATATATATATATTATATATATATATATATATATATATATCTCATAATATATTGAACTTCTTACACAGTTAATGAATAAAATAAAATAAAAAATACTACATTAATGTTAACAGGACGCTTCGTTTTTCAACTACGCCATATATATATATATATATATATATATATATATATATATATATATATATATATATATAATATATATATATATATATATATGTATATATACATATATATCCCATAATTTTTGTTTTCCTTAAGCCTATTCTTATTTACTTTCATTCTTGATTTTACACTTCATCACTTTTCTTATTTTTCATCTTTGTCATTATTTTTTACGTCTTTATCATCCAACTTTTTCCTTTCAAGTCATTTTTCTACTCTCACTCTTCCTCACTCTTCTACCTCCTCCCTCACTTTACATTCCTCACTCCTCTCCTTATGCAGCTTCTCCTCCTTCTTCTCCGCCTTCTCCTCCCTCCTCCCCTTCTCCGCTGAAGGACCCCTGGTTCCCGTCGGCAGCCACTCCGTCGGCGTCGACAGGAACGGCGTTGGACTCCACGACTCTGTAGCCCTTTTCGTCAGCGATTTATTTCACGTAGAATTCGCTGCCCTCTGGAGACGTCCAGCTGAAGGGGAAAGTAATAATGAAGGTTAATAAATATTACTATAAGTAACAAATGCATACCTTATTTTACACGAACTTATTAGCGAATGTAAATCTGTTCAATTTTTACTTGTTTTTTTCTGAGATAGTTTTTATAGTCTTTGTAAGTACATTTTTTTTTATGTTTTAATTCCAGACTGATGATGTGACAATGTTCTATCGTGCGAAACGTTTAAATAAATTTATATATATATATATATATATATATATATATATAATATATATTATATATATACAGAGAGAGAGAGAGAGACAGAGATCGAGAGAGAGAGAGAGGAGGAGAGATGAGAGAGAAGAGAGAGAGAGACTTTTTTTGGGTTAGGTTCCTAGCCACCATACACTTCTCAACCCTGTCTGGAACCCACAACATTCAGCTAACCACCAGGTAATTAATCCACTAATCTTTTCAACATGGGCCAATGAATTTATCAGGACCAACTACCAGGCCCCCAACCCCAGCCCCTCTAACCAACCACCCTGCCCCCAAACCTCTCATAAGAAAGACTATTGTCTTTATAAATCTTACACTGTACCTTCCACTGTATCCTCTACTTCTGTATTCCAGATCTTACCTGTAAGATCCCTGTACTTCGCTCCCGCCTTCTCCCTCCAGCTGGTGTTGGTGGTCGTCTCCCTCGAAGTCCAGGATGGTTCCTGGACTGGCTGACACCAGGACAGACACCAACAGTAGGACTGGAATCACCTGGTTTGAGAATAGTGGTTAGTGGTTGAATGGCCTTTCGTTAGGTTAGTTTTGTTGGATTTTTTTGTCAGTTTTGAATTATAAGGGGGAATTCCTTAATAATTAGGGCAGTAAAAAAAATACTAACACAGTTTAGACTACAGTAATAATAATAATAATAATAATAATAATAATAATAATAATAATAATAATAATAATAATAATAATAATAATAATAATAATATGACCTTAAACTCAATGGCCCCAGTAGGTTGGTTGCATATCAATAGGGGGTTGATATCATGAATAATAATAATAATAATAATAATAATAATAATAATAATAATAATAATAATAATAATAATAATAATAACAATAATAATAGTATAATGCCCTTGAAAATCAAGCCAATGGGCCATGTAAGCTTCCTCCATAATAATGATAATTATAATATGACCTAAGTTCAAAGCAAAGTTAAAGGTCACTCTAGGCTAGTTCCATATGAAACGGGTTTACCTCCTGAGTAATAATAATAATAATAATAATAATAATAATAATAATAATAATAATAATAATAATAATAATAATAATAATATAGCATGACCTTCAAATGTCATAACAATTTCTATGTTGACATGATACTGTTAAATGTTACTGAATATTGCCCTCAAATTATCTTGTTATTTACGTTTAATGCCACACCGTATGATACATTTATAACTAAGTAAACAATCAGACATGAACACATATTTACACATACAAGACCCTGTAACTACGCTTACGACTTAATTAATGGGAGAATGTTACATTCACCTGTAGAAGCAATCGATTTGAAGGCGTAATCACCTGTCACGTCAGACAGCATGAATGAATGAAAAATACTACGTTTCGTAAGCAACTGATCGATCATAGTAATGGTAGTCGATTAAAGATATTGGATTTGTTTTTAGATACAGCTTCAGGGCAAGGCGTTTAATGGCCATAAAGAAATTATTTAGAAAAATATTGCAAATATATAATGAAAAAGTAGCTATTTTGTTCATATTTAAAAAAAGAATTAATATAATTCATAGAATAGTAGTATTTATATATCCTTAAAAATTAATTTATATTATCCATTAAAATACATTTTTGAAAAATGCCGTATACTTTTAAATTTTCTCTCATGTTCATGTTTATAAATTATAATAAGCATAAATAATAACGACTACTCACTACATATGCATCATGGAAATTTACGTTTTGTTTATATCTCAAAAAATGAAAGAATATTAATATTTGAAATCAATCAAATGTGATGAGAACCAAACAAGTCTGTAAATATTGATTTGAAATTTATATTGATTTGTTGATTTAAATTCCAGAAAGGCCATGATTAATGATTATACTGAATTATTTAGTCTAAGATGCAAGCTTATTGATTGATATACTGAAACAGTTACAGAAAAATGAATTCTAACTGACTAATACATAAAAGTTTTGCTTTTCAAATTGCTGTAACTGTATTAGTAATGACATTTTCTCTAAAATAATCAGTGTTTAATACAAAAGCATTAAAAATCCATCTTGACAGAATATACTGAAACTACAGTATATTGATCATAAACTGATTAATATACCAAAACCAATTAAAAAACTCACCCTGAAATTCATGTCGGAGAGTTGATAAACCACCAAAGGCGACTGATCGATTACAACTTTCTGGCGTCACAACGAACAGGGTCAGAGGAGAAAGGGATATAAAGAACTCACTGGCGTCACAACAAACAGGACTGGTGATCAGTAGTTATAATACCAAGATCCTAACAGACGCCAGTATATATATACTACGTGAACTCTGTCACGCCTACTTGGATCACCTCGTGTCACGGAATAATGGGTTTTAATGGGCAAAAATAAGAGTTTTTTTTTTCAGGTTAATGATTGAGTGAAAAGGTGAGGGTGATTTGTGATAGCCAAGTATATTTCATTCGTCCAGGTACCTCTGGATCTACTTAATGAAAATAGGGATAAAAACTTTTTCTCTAATTTCATTTATGATTAAATAGGTATTTGCGAAATTGAAAATAATATTTGCTTTATATCAGTGGAAAAGACTATGGAAAATTATTTTCTGATTCCATTTACTAACAAATACATAATATGGAAACAAAAATAGCTATACTTTTTACATTATTGCGAAAACCTATCAAAAACTTATTCTTTGATTCCATTTATTATTAAATAACTATTTGTAAAATTATGATGAATTGTTTGGAGTTATTATTCCTGTTATTTTATATATTTTGCAGTAGCTAATAATGCAAGTGAAATCATGGATTTCTTATAGCATATTCATAACTTATCATCCATTGATTTCTGTGAAATTACAAATCCTATCTCGGACTATTTATAGGTAATCCTATAATTATACACTTATTATTAACCATACATGAATTTATAAAGTTTATCATCCCATGGAATATTCTATATAATAATTTCATTTACAAAATAAATTTTTAGACACAAGTATAAACAATTGATCAATTTTCAGTTATATAAATATGAAAGTCATATGAAACGTACAAGAAAATTAAAGATTACAAAAATAACCCCAAAAAGATTACATCGATTTACTTTACAGTGATAATTACATATTTTAATCATGAGCTTGCATTTAACAGAAATAATGAGAGGCAACCAATCGAAAATAATCGTTGCTTGGTGAATTATATTTGCAAAAGGGACGACAATCTGTGTTTTTTTTTTATTTTGAAACTAAATACCATTTGACAGATGAAACCACCTTAAGCATAAACAAAAATAATGAGAGACAACAAATCGAAAATATTCCTTTCTTGGTGAATTATCTTTGCAAAAGGGACGACAATCTTTATGTTTTATTAATTAAGAAACTGAATCTCATTTTACAGATGAAACACGTTAAGCATGAATTAAATACGTCTCTAACACGAAATTCAGTAGGCATATCCACTTCCAATACCCACACACCATTGCATGACTACCTCAGATGACATTTCGAATGACCTTCGCATGCTCCTAGGAATCTCTCTCTCTCTCTCTCTCTCTCTCTCTCTCTGAGACCAATAATTATTCAGAGGTGGTTACTTTAGATAATTTAATTAATTGTGGGTGTAAATGGTGACCACTATAGTTGCAATAAAATAATGTTTTTGGTGGATGATGGTAGGCTATATATATATATATATATATATACAGTCTAAAAACAATGTAAAAGGAGAAATACTAATAAATAAACTAAAAGATAAACCTGATCTTAAGAAAGGGACAGACGAAGTGAGACGTAATTACTGTTTTATTTTAGCCAGTATTTTGAATTGATATATATAATATATATATATATTTATATAATAATAATAATATTATATATATATATAATATGTATATATATATATAAGTATATATATATATATAGGTATGTATGTGTGTGTGTGTGTGTGTATGCATACATACAAACAATCTCGAATGCCCAAATGATTGGTCGTTATATTTTGATATACGTTCCTCCAGGCAATATTTACTTAGTGAAACCATTTAAAGCATGCAAGGTTAGTACGTAAGTACATTAAGTGTATCAAGGACATTTACTTTGTTTATTCCCAAGGTAAATGACTAGCACATTTTCTCTCTCTCCCTCTCTCTCTCTCTGCCTCTCTCTTTCTCTCTCTCTCTCTCTCTCTCTCTCTCTCTCTCTCTCCTCGCTCTCTTTCTCTCTCGGTAATGTAAGCAAGCTTTTCCTTTTCATATATGGCCATGAAGGATCTCTCTCTCTCTCTCTCTCTCTCTCTCCCTCTCTCTTTTCACTAAACCATGGAGATCTTTGTTGCTATGTTATCTGCTTATTCTGACATTATAACTCTCTCTCTCTCTCTATCTCTCTCTCTCTATTTTGACTAAAACACGGGGATCTGTGTTGCTATGTTATCTGCTTATTCTGACATTATAACTCTCTCTCTCTCTCTCTCTCTCTCTCTCTCTCTCTCTCTCTCTCTCTCTCTCCGAGGCGTTATGAAGGCGGTCGTTCGTGGCATTGAACTTTGAAAGATCTATTCGAATGTCCGCTCGGCCAGACAAAGACAACAACGTACGCTTTGCCCTTAACAAAACGAAAAAAAAAAATCCTATAAAACAAAAAGTGGGACTCTGTACTTTAAGGGCAAACCCATAAAAATCAGTGGGCAGTCGTAGTTCTTAAGTTAACAACTCGTAGTGCCAAAAGTTTAAGGTGAAACAGTTATGTTTAGTTTACTAATCAGCGTCATGTAGGAATAGGGGTTACGGACGTAAGCGAGGTTGCACGTTTTCTTTACGTTGTCAGAGAGGGGATACGGATGTATTTGATATTGGTTTTTGTCGGAAGTTCCTATAGGTTACAAGCAATTTGGGATGCGTTAAATTATTGGATACAAAAGCACTAGCTTTACTTAGACAGATTAAACCTGATTAAAGAGGTCACACTTATATAACCTAATGCGAAAGACTAATTCTCACAGCGTCTGACATAAATAAACCTACGTGTTCATATGTTCATACACAAAACCTATATATGCAGAAGATAACAGACACTAAATCGGTACAGAAGAAGGACAGATACAACATCCCAAGAGACAAAATTATAACAGGCATAATGTGTACACATACATTAGAAAAATTAGTAGAGTATAATTACAAACAGACAGAATGGAAATAATAACAGACTTGCACAGACTAAAATATATATATATATATGATATATATATACACACACACACACACACACACACACACACACACACACACACACATATATATATATATATATATATACATAACAGACAACTTTGTAAATAATTATACGTACTGATTAGGCCTCATACCAGCACAGGCTCTTGCTACGAAGATTATCCCGTAAGGGAAGGACGAAAAACAAAGCTAATTTTCATAAAGACAAAATATGACAATTTACTTGCAAATATTCAAATTAAAATCATTATCACAGCTGTAGATTAAACTATTCATATATTGAAGAACTAAAAATAAATTAATTTACTGACAATAAATGATAATTTATGGGTCAATATTCAGATTTAAATTGCTATTAAGGTTGTAAAATAAACCCCACATATATTGAATAACTTAAAGATAAATAATGAGTTTGGAAAATGCAGATGATAGACATGTATGAAAAAGTATAAACTCCCCATACAATGAAGAACCTTAAAATGAAAAATGAATATAGGGGAATGCAAACGATAATAACTAGCATGCAACTGCAAGAAACGAGACGCAATGAGATCCCAATGCCTCTAAGGAAAAAAAAAACACACAAGTTAAAAAAAATTCACGAAAATTACAATATCTCATGTAGCTAATACCAGACTAGACAGGTCACAGAGCAGTGGAAGGTCATGCGAAAGTTGAGATTCACGGTACTGGTCATAGATCTGTCATGGCTAACAATGACTATCAATGAATCCAATGACGGATAATTACCGGTAAAGCCCGGAATGACCTTAATGAACGCGAAGCCGTTATTAACGGTCCCTCAGAGGATATTAATTTTGGAGTCTGTTATTTAGGAATGAGGGAAAATCAGACTTTTTTTTTTTTTTTTTTGGTAAATTAAAATTGGAAAAAAGGGAAATTAGACAGATTATAATTATTATTATTAGTTGAAATTTGATATCTTGAGTTATATAGGATGTAAGTACAATAATTTTAAGTATGAATGAGAGATTATAAAAATGAGTAACATATTTCCTGCTGAATAAGACAACTGTTATTTATGAGATACAAAAATTAGAATAAAAAAAATAAAAAACAGTTATTTCGAGCCATGTACAAATTAAAACCAAAATGTTATTAAACATGATTCTCAGAGAATATTGAAAGTGTAGTATATTATTTGGAAGTGAAGGATAATTCAGACTTTATTTTTTTAGGAAAATAAAATTAGAAAAAGTTGAAATTAGAAAGAGTATCATTATCTGGGGGTTGATAACTCGATTTATATAGGTTGTAAGTATGACAATCAGGAGTATTAATGAGATCTGATGTAAATGAGTGACATATTTCCATCTGAATAAAATAATTTATATTTATGTACAAAGGTACATAAATGAAAATGAAAAATAAACAAAAGAAAGTTAATTTCAAGTAAATTATTTCGGAAAATTTATGTTCTTTTTTTTAGGAAATAAAAATTAGGAAAAATGGAAATAAGAGAGAGAATAATTACTTGAAGTTGTATGGGTAGTAAGTATGATAATTATCATTGTGAACGAGAGCTTATGTAAATAAGTAACTTATTTCCATCTAAATAGCACAGTTGATACTTATGTAGAAAGGTGCATAATTGTAATGGAATAATAAAACAAAAGACCAATATTTAGAAGCCAACAAAAAAAAAGAATAAAATAAATATATATATATATATTATGACATTCTCACCTACGTACCAGTAAAACAACCAATAAGAGATTTTTTTGTAAAAGGTACATAAATAAAAATGGAAAATAAAAGAAAACACAAATATTTAGAGGACAAAAAAATAAAAATAAAAAAACGAATAATATAAAGATATGTATCAAACATCTTCACCTCGGAATCAGTAAACCAATAAAAAAAGATGCGTCTTGTAGAAAGGTACATAAAAGAATAGAAAAAAATTAAAACAATTATTCAGAGACCAACAGATACTAAAACCGAATAATATAAAGGTATATATCAAATATATCAGAGTCAGTAAACCAACCAAAAAAAAAAGGATTTTTTTTTAAAGTACATAAATAAAAATGGAAAATAAATGAAAACAATTATTTAGAGCCCAACAGAAACTAAAACCCAATGATATAAAGATATAGTTAAACCATTTATACTTACATCCCCGTAAAATCTAAAAATTACAATAAACTAGAACAAAACCGAATAATTCGAAAATGAAAAAGAACACAATTATTTAGAGGCCACAATATACTAAAATCGAATGATGCAAAGATATAATTAAACCATTTATACTTATAGCCCCGTTAAATCTAAAAACAAAAATAAAACTAGAGCAAAACCGTATAAACCTATCGCCCTTTCAGAGTTGACATCGCTATGCATTATGGGGGTTAAAAACGTGACGTTGTGAGACGTTCGTATAACGTCGTATAACGAAACTGCCTCTAAAAGATGACATTATCGACTCCGAAATGGACTTGTTAATTCGAAGATTGTACGCGGGTCGCATTCTGGAAGGCCTTGAGCCATTGAAGACGTATTGCAATGATATTTTTAAAAAATGAATAGATAAATGAATTTAGCCACGATTTTGGAAAAGCTGCCAAAAATGGAATATGAGAAGGAGATATTTTTTGTCAACATTTACTCGGAAATGCTGCCAAAAATGAAATATGAGAAGAAGACATTAGTTTAGTAATATTTGTTCTGAAATGCTGCCAAAAATTAAATGTATAAGAGACATTTTTGTCCACATTTACTCGACGTGGGAATCTTCTAGACAGCGTTATGACATTTTTACCCAACGGATAGAACGAATGGACGAATTTCCCACGAGCAAATATATTACGAAATGTTAATGCTTTTGTCAACATCTGTTGATCGTATCTGGACTACGTTTTACGTCGAGTGCTTTCTAACATTGTTTTCAAATCTATGTTAATATTCATGCTGCATTTTGTGGTCCTAGGTACCTGGGCGGAAATTTCAGAAAATGGAATACTTGAATTAGTGACACCTGCTGAAATTACTCAATTTATCTTAACTATTTCTTGCACAACTGAGTGTCTTCATTATTGTAAAAAGGAAAATGTAATTTTTCCACAATAAAAAACATGCTATTTCAAGGATAGATTTATTTATTTATTTACGAAAGCAATCAAACGTTTCCCTTTTTCACGTACTGTAAAATTAAAAATAAACACTTGAATAAATAAATAAAAAGATAAAAAAATAATTAAATAAATACTTTTCACTTTTTCACGTACTGTAAAACTATGAATATGAATAAATAAATAAATAAATAAACAAATAAATAAATAAATACTTTTCACTTTTTATCAGAGGAACTGATAATAGATCATAAAGAGACATTAAATAATAATAATAATAATATCCTTTATTTCGGTTCAGAGCCATATACAATGAATATACAAAATACACAGTAACATACACAATCTAGATATATGAGTCAACATGATAGGAAAAATGAGTAATCGGCACTTATCCACAAAATAGCTAAGGTAGCATAAAAGATAGTAATCATAATACTGGTAATAGTAATAATATTGGTGAGAAAAAAAAATGCATTGAGAGTTATAACAGTTTGTGCACAGATTATATAACTTAAATTTCAACTAGAGATCTTAGGTGGTTACAGTAGTCAGGTCCAGAGGCCTAAATACATGAATTGAATGTATATATATAAAAAAAAAAACTTTAACTTGATAGTAATCACAGAAATAATGAAAAAATAAAATATCAGCAATAAATATAATAATGACAAAATCTGCAGATGACATCTTGCTAATACAGAGATGAAGTCCTTTAGGGGACAAAGGCCTCATTTTCCCATCTTTCCCACAATTTAGATCTTCTTCTTGCTTCACTCCTTAGGATGCTTTGTATGAGCGAGTTGCCGCTGTTTCTCACTCGGGTTACCAGGCTGGACATTGTTCGCCTTACAATGATTTTTAAATTGTCCAGGTGGTTTTCTATGAACATCTGTGTGGCGGAGTGGTAGCGTGGAGTGTTTGTGAGGCGTCTCAGAATGTCATTGTGCACAACAGTGATACGTCTCATGGTCTCTCGGGTATAGTTCGTCCAGAGGGAACACCCATAGATACTGTAGCAGTACGAGCGGAAGAGCAAGCTTAGTTTCACGTCTCGGTGACAGAAGGCAAACCTCCTTGCAATCATGTTGCCAGTTGCACATAGTTTACGACGCCTCTGTTCAATGTCTGCCGTATTTTTTAGGTCGTCGGTAATAATGTGACCCAAATACGGAAATTCGCGCACAAATTCCAGCCGATGGTTTCCGAGGAAAATTTGTGGTTCTGCAATATGCTTAAGGGAGCAGCGACTTGCACTGGGTCTTGGTTTCGTTGTAGATTATATCAAATTCCTCTGCATATTGGCGGCAAGTGTCGATGAGTCGTTGGAGGCCATGTACTGATGGGGAAATCAGAACCATATCGTCGGCGTAACAGAGGTTGTTTATAGTTGTTTCATTGACAGTGCATCCGATTGGGAGTGAGTTCAGTTTGACATTCAAGGCATCTGTGTACGTATTAAACAGGTATGGAGAGAGAATGCCCCCTTGCCCAAGCCCGTTTAGGGAGCCGAAGGTGTACGATAATACGTTGCCCCATTTGACACAGAATTGCTGTGTGGAGAACCAGCAATGTAAAATGCCAATTAGATATAGGGGTGTGCCCCTTTTATGCAGCTTCAGGAAGAGCTTCAGGTAGTTTACTCTGTCAAATGCTTTTCTCACATCTACGAAACACAGGAAAACAGGAGATGCTGATGATAGGTAGTAGTTCAGCAATTCTTTCAGTATGTAGATGCAGGTGTCGGTTGAGTGGTTTGCTTTAAACCCGAACTGGTTGTCAGTGGTGTGTAGAAAGGGGAGAAGTCTCACAAGAAGAACCGACTCAAGTATCTTCGATGTGATCGTTGTGATTGCAATTGGCCGGTAGTTGCCAGGGTCAGCTGCATCCTTTAGCTTGTTTTTGATTAATGGTATCAAGTGAACTAAGAGTACGGAGTCTGGAAGAAACTGCGAAATTATGCACGCAATTGAATAAGGGCAGCTAGCAAAATTGCTAAATAATCGTAATGGCAGAATTTGAAAGCCTCTGCGGGAAGACCATCACAGCCGGGCGATTTATTATTACGTATGCTGTTTATGGCATCGCTGATGTTACCTGGCGTAATACGGTCTGCAAAATGAAATTGAATGTTGTCATTAAGGAGGTTATCTACCTCGCTTCGGAAATCCTGATCATTTATGCAATTCAGGATATTGTTGAAGTGATCACCCCACATCCTTGCGATAGCTTCGTCTCCGACCGCTTCCCCTACTCTCTGTGATAGCTTTTTAGTTTTGGGATTTAAGGACTGGATATCTTTCCAAAGACGAGGGTAATCACCAGATTCTACGTTTCTAGACATTGCATCGGCTCTTAGTTGTTTTTCATTTAACCTGCAGTGCTTAAGAGCAAGTTTGAATTAACGATGCAGCTTTGTATATCTCTATGGAGTTTCAATATCGGTCAACGTCATCAATATGTCTATAATGAACTTCCGTGAAATGGAATATGCATCGATATATCTATTTTCGAACTTGAGGATATAATAATATCTAGATATCAAAGATTATTTTTGCCTCTAACAGATATTCAAGATGCAGTCAAGTGATGGGAAAAGAATTTTACGATTTGCATTTCTAGAAATGAATGAGAAAAAGAGAAAAGGGATGAGAGAGAGAGAGAGAGAGAGAGAGAGAGAGAGAGAGAGAGAGAGAGAGAGAGAGAGAGAGACGCTAGACAGTGATGATAAAATACATGGGTACGAATGTCAAATGCCATTATATAGTATTGTACGAACAAATTTACAGGAATTGAACGAGATGTTGCATAGATTACATTAGATTCACTTTGGGTTATGACATAGAAATTTGTAAAGATTTAAATGTAATTGTGCGTAGATATAGAATTCATTCGAAGTATGAGATATTGAAAATGAATTGAGAATCATTTGAAATTGTTTACAAACACTGACTTAGAATCACCTAAAGTACCTGATATTATGAATGACAACTGTAAATACCTGATATGAATGAAAGCTGATTGAGAATCACGTGAAATTCTTTACGAACACTGACTTAGAATCGCCTAAAAACCTGATATTATGAATGACAACTGATTGAGAATCACCTGATATTCTTTACGAACACTGACTTAGAATCCTGTAAATACCTGATATGAATGACACCTGATGTAGAATCACCTGGTACTTTGCATGAAAACAAATTCAGAATCACTGAAATCTTCCATGAAAACTGATTTAGAATCCCATCATAAAGTGCTGCATAAAAACTTGAATTAGAATCACAGGTAATTCTTCATAAAAAAAAGATTTAGAATCAATTAAAAATCCCCTGAAATCGGCCAATTTCGGAAGTTCTCTGAAGCATCAAGAAATTCTTAGAGTGATTCTTTTGTTACATGTGACGTATATTAAGTTATTTAATCAGAAGAATCTCTCCTCATTAAATAGTTTTCTTGTCTCGTAAACATTTCATTAGAAAAATGATGATTACATCAGCAGAGTTTAGCTTATAATAAGAGTTCACTGAGTTGCTAACAATTCAATTCTCTGTAATGGAACAATTACGTAATAATTGTCTTATATTTATCTACTTAAAGAACTGGGATATACCTATTTGGGAACATTTTCATTTTATCAATATAAATATACACTTACGAATACATATATAGGCCATAATATTCAACCAAGAAAGTAATATGAATAGCGTATATCCTTAGATTTCCAAACAGAATTAGAATAACACAAAAATCAACAAATACATACTGGCAGAATGTCATAAAATTGATATTTTACGATCCTCAGCTCTCGTTAAAACTAAGTTCGCTTTTGTGACCACAGAATGCCTCAGATGACCTTCCCTGCTTGCCCCATGACCTCATGGCCATGGGAGGAGCTTCAAGAACCCAACCCCCTCCCCCTCCCCCCGCAAGGGCACAGCAGTGTGACCTGGACATCGGTGTATAAAAAGCAACTTGCCCGCTGTTGAATTCATCAGATGACGTTTGTGCTTAGACCTAGCAGCCCACGAGATTGTGTCGTTGAATTGTAAGGTGATATATACAAAGGTCGTCTAAAGAATACAATATGGAATTCAAGGTAAGATCATTATATTTTTTTTATGTGAGCGATTGTGTATAAAGGTTCTTTCTGCGTAGATTTTATCTGGAATATTTATCATCTGTAAATATGGTTGACTGAAATATATTACTGTAAATATTTGCTTAAATGAGAGGAAAATGAATCTGGGATTATATACGTGATAAAAAAATAAAAAAACTGTCTCAACTTGTAAAAAAAAAAATGACAAATTTATATCCATAATTAAAGACATCATCAACCGCACAAGAGAATCCATTATTTTGAAAAAAAATTTTTTCTTTTTATTTCAAGGTTGTGATCATATTAACTGCGCTGGCAGCCCTGACAAGTGCCCACCCGGGTACCGTCTTGGACATTGCAGAAGAGGATCATGCCCACAAGCAAGAGGGCGAGACGGGGCATAAGGTTGAAGGATCATACAGGTAAGGAATAGCGTGTGCCCAGTATCTCTCTCTCTCTCTCCTCTCTCTCTCTCTCTCTCTATATCTCTTCTACTCTATATATATATATATATATATATATATATACTATATAATATATATATATATTATACTATTCATATAATATATATATATATAATAATAAAACTATTCAATAAAGCACTCATTTACCTCTCTCTCTCTCTCTCTCTCTCTCTCTCTCTCTCTCTCTAAATTTAATATATATAATATATATATATATATATATATATATATATGTATATATACTTATGCTATTATTAATCAAAACACTCATTTACCTCTCTCTCTCTCTCTCTCTCTCTCTCTCTCTCTCTCTCTCTCTCTATATATATATATATAATATATATAATATATATATACATAGAGAGAGAGAGAGAGAGAGAGAGAGAGAGAGAGAGAGACGTAAATGAGTGCTCTGCTTAATAATAAAAATTGCAACGTTAATCATTATGACGATGCTGCACTACATTACTACAACACCCCTGACGATAATAATAATAATAATAATAATAATAATAATAATAATAATAATAATAATAATCACTTACAGCTGGACATCACCCGAGGGCACGGAATTCTACGTGAAGTACATCGCCGACGAACTCGGCTACCGAATCGTAGAATCAAACGCCGTTCCCATCAGCTCGGGGGGCGTGGCCGCCGACGGAAATCAAGGATCCTTCAGCGGGGAGGAGGGGGAGGAGAAGGAAGTCTCCTTCGGCGGACAAGGAGGAGGCGAGGGCGAGGGTAAAGAGGCTTAAAGGATCCTTTAAAAGGATCTCGAACCGTAGGCTTCAGGCTGTGAATCTAAGAATATTTTATTTGTTATATTCATCAGTAATATTTATTTAGTTATATTCATATATTAATGGGATTGAAATGTACCAATACTTAACTTAGATTAGTTATTCTTCGCTTTAAATGGCGGGTATTTTATAAAATTAATAAAATAAATATTATTCAGCGTGTTTCCTCTCGTATTTTCATTCAGATTCGTAATTCTTCGCTCTAAATGTCGGGTATTTTATAAAAGTAATAAAATAAATATTATTCAGCACGTTTTGTCTATTGTACTTTCATTCTTCTACGTTAGCAACTAACGCCAGATGACTTTTTCGGTCAATTATTGTTCTTAATATAATCAGTTCTGAACTCTGCATGTGAAATAATGTACTCAATATTTTTTCATCGTATTTTCATTTTTAATATTGTCAAGTGATGCTAGATGACTTTTTCGGTTAGTTATTCAAGTCATACAATCAACACTGATCTTTAGATGTTGAATAATTTATTCATAATATTTTTCTCCTTCATAAATACAAGACCAAAAATAAATCGTTTCTCAAAAATTGATATCTTGCAATAATTGTTTTCCTGATCTGCAACAGAATTTATTTTCATTTTAATTAGAAATTGTAGTTTCCGATGCTATCTGTATACTGTATACTCTTCTACTGTTTACTTTTTTTTTTTAGTAAATATGAGGAGTTTCCCGTCGTCGGGTATGCCACAAAGCCAGTCTTTCCTGATATTCCATACAACAATCATCACTATTATTATGACGTCACAATTCCATGACTAAATGGAAAAATAACTCCATTTAGAACTACAATACACTTCATTTAGCTACAGAGCTTCACTTTGAGCTCAGTAACTCCACACGCACGCGGAAACAATGCTATTGAGGTTTGAAAATCATTACCTACAAAATTTCATCAGATAGAATCTGGTTCAAAAGGTATCTAGCGCAGTTCGCCGTTCCAGGCTCAAGTTGCCTCAACGTTTTCTTTGTATAGGGCAATTCAGGGTCGATGTCCAACGATATTAAATTTTATTGTAGTTCATCTATTCCTGCTAACTTACTGAATGCCTGACTCATAAACATCTATAATTTGGGTATGGAAATACACAGGTGACTCCAATACAACTGGTTATTTCAAAGTATAAATAAACATTATTTCCATAACATCCCGTTTTCTGTAACAGAGTTGTATCTACGAAAAAGAAAATAAAACAAATGCATGAAAAAGATGATCGCCTTGCACGATATATGATCATCCTCCAGTAGAGAGAGAGAGAGAGAGAGAGAGAGAGAGAGAGAGAGAGAGAGAGAGCTCTGTTACTCAGATGTGATTGGTATACATAGGCTAAGTGACAAGCCTTTCCATGTCCGTATGCTGGAACACAATGGGAGTAAACCTTGAGCTTTTGAAGTGTTTGGGAATGTCTATGAGAGATGTTCTGCTATATATGTTTAGCTAGAGAAGGAGTCTTTAGCCTGTGACTAAACAGGTAAGGCTGTGTGGTTGAACTTAAGTGTTAGAACAGCAGGCGAAGACTCTACCACTGACCTGGAAGAGGATCCAGTGGCCACACTCATTCACTACTTTGACTCATCCTGGAACTGGAAAGAGTGGCTTCTTACTCGGAGAGCTTATTTGATCCAGGCTGGCCGTTCTGGGTTAATATGGCCCACACCAGGCCTTTCAGCCATTTCAGCATCTTACCAATACTTATTCGCTGGCATTGAGCATGGTCCGCACTGGCATAAGGCTGACTAAACCTCAGCCAACCACCCAACCAGTCGGTATTTCTCTGAAACAGATATGCGCATGTAAGCATATATATAAGCAAATCATTTGTAAATACACTTTATATGCAGTCATGCCTACAACTCAATAATTAAGCATGCGCATACGCATTTATAAATAAATAAAATTGACTTTACATTCTGTTATAAGCATCATAAAACTTCAGACCTTTTCTAAGTCTACAGCTAACTTTTTTATCAATGAACTTAACCATGCGCATGTAAACATGTGTATATGCAAATCATTTTGTAAATACACTGTAGTTGCACAGTCATGCCTACAGCTCAATACTCAAAACACACATACGCATATTTAGATAAATAAAATTGACTTTACATTCTGTTATGAGCATCATAAAACTTCAGACCTTTTCTAAGTCTACAGTTGACCTTTTTATCAATGAACTTAACCATTCTTCGCAGAAAGGTCGTGGGTCCATCCATGTGACATACCGAAACCCCGAGTCTATAAAGTGCAGGTTTACGGTGATGGCGTCAATACCTCGATGTCCTGTTGGGCCAATTTCCTGATCTTTGACATTATAGTTCTTAATAGGTCATCAAGTAATGCTATTAGTTTGCTTTTTGCATCGCATAAAATAGGTGGCTAGTTTTTGTTTCTTTGTCTGCTTATTTAATGTTTTTTTTGGTTGTTTATGGTGGTTTATGCTTCCTTATATAGTGTTCTGCTTTTATTATTGTTATTAGTATTGTAAGTATTTTCATTTTTCGATTTTCCTAAGCACTTCAAGATACCAAAACGATAAAAATAAACACATCTGTTACAGGTAAAGGGGATATTTACCAGTAGATTTACATGACGTTTGATTCCATTCCTTAACAACGCTGTTTCTTATCTCTTCTTTATCCTAGCCTTGAACGCCTTTATTATATACTAAGTAGGCCTACGATAGGCCTACTCTACCCTCCATTACATCATGTTTTTTTATGCCTAATCATTTTGCAATAGCCATTGTCCCATGAAGCCGACTCCTGTTTTTTTTATAATTCACTACAAGATAATAGGTATGCTTGGCAATGCACAATGCAGTATTCTTAAGGGCATTATTATATAGGCAGGCCTATGATAGGCCTACTCTACCCTCTATTACATCATGGTTTGCTTATGCCTAATCATTTTACGATACCCATTGTCCTATGAAGCCGACTCTTGTTTTTTTTTTTTTTTAATTCACTATAAGATAATAGGTATGCCCTGCAATGCCCAATACAGATTCCTTAAGGAAAGTGATGATAAGTTGCAGAGACTAGAGAAAAAGATTAATTATTAGCGCTGTCTATTACCTGATTTAAACATTTTGGTGTATAGCCTTTCCTCTTTCAAGAAATAGTAATTTACCAGGATTTCCTTCGTAACTTAGCTCCTGACTTTAGGCCTGGGCTAGAAAAGGGATTTACGGTGTACTGCTTAATGATCTCTTCTTTGCAAAAGTTATATAGCAATTAAAATGTGAGTGCCCATCTCGCTGAATGACTATTACATGTCAGGGGTAACGTTTTTAGCTCTGCGGTGAAGGATTCACCAAGCTTTTCGCTTACAGGGGGAGTAAGCCTACAAACGACTTTCTTGTTGTTGTTGTTGTTGTTGGGGGTTGGGGTGCAGGAAAACCCTATGGAAAAGTTTAAAATGGCTGAAAAGAGCTGTTTTGCGTTGAATTAAAGATAGAGGAATTTTAGGATAGGATAATTATGATTTATTTATTAGAATGAAAATGTAAAAAAATGAATAATGTGCATGTTACACACTAAAGACAAATAATTTCTAATAAAATATGACGTATTTATTTAAATTTTCGTTGGTGAAACAACGGTCTATTTGATCGTAGACTTTAGCAAGTTTTAATTTACGTAATGTTATGTATATAATGTTTACAGCTTATGCGTAAGGGGAAACTCTTCTACACATCCCGAGCAAGCTGGAGGTCGGGCCATGCCTTGTTTTTTTCCGTAATTATTGATGGGTCACCGAAACGAGCAAAATATCAGCTACATATCAGCTATATGTAACTTAGGACTACTTTTATCATGATCATTTATAGACTTATGTCATATTGGACTGGGAGAAGTAGCTACAACACAACACCAGGGTCTAACCCCGAGGGAAGGGAGGTTGGGAGAACGGAAGCAGGTAGAGCATTCCAAACCTTATTAGACAAAAAGAAAACATCTGGAAAATGCAAACACAACTGCACAAATTCACACAAGATAAAATGAACAATGACAGCTATGCAAAATTTCGTGGATATAATATTATTCTACGTTTCATACTTCAATTCACAGGTTGCCAATAAAAATCCAGATTACTAATACGGATTTCTGAGCTAAAGGAAGCTGCTTTGTACATCCAGATAATTTTTAATTATAAACACAAAACTGTATTACCCCCTAAAGAGCCACTTTTGGCTAAAACCCCAAGTGGATATTTGATAATATCCCAAAGAATTTAACGCAAGGCTTGTGGCATCTGATGGGTATTTTGCAGTCAGTTCTTTTGAAGTCATTTTTCATGTTTTCATATTTTATTTATCCCTGCAAAGACCTTGAGAAATTTCTCTTGAAGAGATGAGTCTGCCAAGGCAACTGAAGACGTCGCGCCCCAAAAAAGTAGTAATGACCTCATTGGATATTCAGTTCAATTTCTCTAGGTGAGCTGCACTCCTTGGGAATAATGACTGGCATTCCGGCATATAGATGAACTAATGGCTTTAATGCCTGTTTTATTTATTTAGTTATATCAATGTTTTTTCTCTATTTATCAGCCAGAGTTAGTATAATATCTCCTTCTCTTACTTCTTCCTAATGAACACTATACTCTTTGGAAGCTTGAACTACAAGTCAATGGCCCCTTTGGTGGGCTTGTTCCATATGAATAGGTTTCATCTTCTGAATAATAATTTACCACAAAAGCACTCACCAATGTTCACTGACCTCAACTCAAACAACAGCAACAACAGAAGTATAGTTAACTAACCTCCTCCAGGAAAGGTTGTCTGGTCACTAACTTACTGACTGTGTTTACAGTGCTTAAGTACTCCTCCATATGACTGGGTGATCAGTGACCAATTAAGGCTAGTGTTTTACTGGTCCTAAATTTAAGAGCATTGATACCGTCTCTTACAATGGTTTACTGTCTCTTCTTTCTGTATTTCCCTTTACCTCGTCTTACTTGTTCCTAATGAACACCTTAATATTCTTTGGAAGCTTGAATTTCAAGGCAATGGCCCCTGTGGTGGGCTTGTTCCACATGAATAGTTTTCACCTTGCGAATAATAATAATAATAATAATAATAATAATAATAATAATAATAATAATAATAATAATAATAATAATAACAATAATGTATTACACCAATCAAAATATCTTGATTTATACTCTGAGTAAATACTGAATTTCATATATGAATTAATTGCCATCCTTGAGTGTCTGACCACTGAAGTATGCAGTAGGGTATTGTGGTCAATTTCTTTAGATCTTCATACCTTCAAGACCTTTTTTCATTTTGTATTTCAGTAATATCAGAATTCTAGATTATTACATTTGGAGCAAAGCATTTCATAATTCAGTATCGAAGGATAACCTTTATTGTAAACCATTGCAATAATAATTCCATTTAGAACATTGCATATATATTACATATTGATTCAAGCATATTTTGAGAAGCTAGTATCCATATTATATCGAGTTCAGACCATACAATAATATTTCATCCACTTAAACCATTATTTTGGTCTTCAATTGGTAACACAAGGCGACTTGGAAAATAACATCTGTAGGGAATTAGCATGCCATCATTATCATCACAATGATCTGCTTGTATCTTCGTCATCATTATC
>NC_061088.1:6547554-6550054 GCF_015104395.2 Macrobrachium nipponense | reverse complement strand
GAACGTAAATTGGAAATCGAGCCCCTTATTGGGTTTGTGACGAAGGCTATGCAGATCTGAATTGGATTCGTATCAAAATCAGTTTTTATCTTCATTTCGCCTCGTCAGATTTTTGTCATATTTTAGCCAATCGATTCGTCGAATACTATTTTGAAAATTTAAATTACAATGACAAATATTTGTTATTTTAAAGATATTATAATCAATAAAATGAAAAAAAGTATCTCAGGTCTGGTATTCATGATACAACGAGAATAATATCAAGGAAAAGTGTAAATAAAAAAGCTATGAAAACATCACTCAAGAAAAAGTTGCAAAGCAACGTTATGCAGTTTTTAGTCTTTCTGTCCGTCATCAGATCTTAAACATCACTGAGGCTAGAGGGCTGCAAATTGGTATGTTGATCATCCACCCTCCAACCATCAAACATACCAAATTACAGCCCCCTAGCCGCATTTGGTTTTATTTTATTTAAGGTCAAAGTTAGCCCTAATCGTGCATCTGGCAAGGCAACAACACAGACCACCATGGCCTGCTGAGAGATCCATGGGCCGCGGCTCATAGGGCATTATACCGAAACCACCGAGAGATAGATCTATTTTCGATGGCCTTGATTTTATGATGTACAGACAACTCGACTGCGCCGAAGACACTCCGCCCCATTTTTTTACCTATTTTTTTTTATTATCTGTCTAGGATGCTCACTGTAGTATGATTATAACTTATGATACCCTTTTTTCTGCCTAATTCCCTTCAAAGTATCGGGGAATAACTAAGATTTTCTGGAGCAAACTAACTGTAAGTATACCAACAGTGGTGGAGATTTCTCAAAAAATTCGTGTATCTTAACTTGGAGTATTCTTTTGGCAGTTTAATTCCCTTCAAAGTAGCAAGAAATAATTAGGATTTCCTAAAAACAAGCAGACTTTAAATATTACGAAATTGGTGTTGTGTCAAAAATTCACATCACCTAAATAAATGAAATCATTATTTTTGTATACGGGGAAAAATTTTAGAATATTGTAAAAGATAAAAATGCTTGTTTCCAACATTTTTAATCGATGAAATAATGTAAATGTTGTATTTTTGTTAATTTTTCTATAAAAGTAAACACAAATTTTAAGGAAATTAAGAAGAATGACAAATCATCCCTTCATCAAGTAAAACTTGTATTTACGTCAGGGTGTTTAAACTGTAAAGTACAAAAGGTTGAATTATGTGTCAATTTTGAATATACTCTTCTTATAAAAGATCAATAGAAAAACAACAACGGGGATGCCCCTCTTGCTAAATCTCGCAGAGTTGATAAAAACATGATACAGGTTAATGATCGTACATTCAAACTTTTGAAATTATATATTTTAAATATAATACTTTTTGCACTTACGTAAAAGGAGACCAGTATTGACTGGTATTAGTCAGAGCTGCCATGATTACGATATCTCTCTCTCTCTCTCTCTCTCTCTCTCTCTCTCTCGAGTTAAAATCGACATGGCAATACCTAACTTACTATTTCTCTCTCTCTCTCTCTCTCTCTCTCTCTCAATTCTCGAGTCAAGCTGACATGACAATACCTAACTCTACTATCTCTCTCTCTCTCTCTCTCTCTCTCTCTCTCTCTCTCTCATCCTAGAGTCCTTTACCCTTGTAACCAGTCGACCTTCGCCAGGTAACTCGATCTTATTCAACGTAAATTCTATTTTTTCTTTCATTTTTTATATATTATGGACCAACGGGAACATCTTATTCAACCCATCTTGTCTGGAGAATCTCTTTGGTTGCAGGGCAGAGATTTCTATCCTTTACGAAGCCCTCATTCTGAAAAACGCAACACGAAATGTATATTGTTTGACGTTCTGGGGAATTAACCTTTTACGAGACAGAAAAATGAGTAAGTTTGGCGTTTTAAGGAAAAGATATTTTTAAAAGTCATAAAAATGATTAAACTACTTAGTGTTCAGTGATAGATATATATTGATGAACACTTACGGATGTTGATGTAAAACCAACTTTTCTTATAACTGACTTGAATATGTAATGTTATTTCTATAAAACTAAGAGGTCTTGGTAAAAAGAAACATTATCGTTGTAAAATTATGTAAATACTATAAAAAAAACTGTAAACCTGCATTATTGTATTTTTCCATCCAATAATATAAAAGAAGAAGTCAGGAAAATTCTCAAGGACAGAGAAGATGGCGAACCCAATCCTACTTTTTTTTCTTTTTTATTTAAAAAAATTTATTTTAAATTTCATTTTATAATTCATTACATAAACAATATATGTAATGTATGTACAAAATCAACAAATATATAGTCATAATATTTTTTATACATGAATATACTTAAATTTACTATGTACATACATACATATACACATATACCCATATACTGTATATACATGCGCATTACACACACATACACACACACACACATATATATATCTATCTATTCTATCTATATATATATATATATATATATATATATATATATATATATA
>NC_061088.1:6532554-6542554 GCF_015104395.2 Macrobrachium nipponense | reverse complement strand
CTAGATTCCTTTTCAGGGATCTTGGGATCGTGCCTAGTGCTGCCTATGATTATGGGTACGATTTCCCCTGGCATATCCATATCCTTCATTTCTATTTTCAAGATCTTGATACTTATCCAATTTTTTCTTTTCCCTCTCTCTCTCTTCAACTCTGGTGTCCCATGGTATTGCGACATCAATGAGTGATACTTTCTTCTTGACTTTGTCAATCAACGTCACGTCTGGTCTGTTTGCACTTATCACCCTCTCCATTCTGATACCATAGTCCCAGAGGATCTTTGCGCTTGATCGTTTTCTCTATCACTCCCTCAGGTTGGTGCTCGTACCAACTTATTACTGCAAGGTAGCTGATGTTTCTTGCACAGGCTCCAGTGGAGGGCTTTTGCCACTGAATCATGCCTCTTTTTGTACTGGTTCTGTGCAAGTGCCGGGCATTCGCTTGCTATGTGGTTTATGGTTTCATTTTTTCGTATTGCACTTCCTACATATGGGAGAGATGTTATTTCCGTCTATCGTTCTTTGAACATATCTTGGGTCTTAGGGCCTGATCTTGTGCCGCTGTTATCATTCCTTCAGTTTCCTTCTTTAGCTCTCCCCTCTGTAGCCATTGCCATGTGTCACGCTGGCTAGTTCTTTAGTCTGTCTCATGTATTGTCCGTGCATTGGTTTGTTGTGCCAGTCCTCTGTTCTGTCTGTCATTCTCCTGTCTCTGTATATTTCTGGGTCTTCGTCTGCTTTTATTAGTCCTTATTCCCATGCACTCTTTAGCCACTCGTCTTCACTGGTTTTCAGATATTGGCCCAGTGTTCTGTTCTTGATGTTGACGCAGTCCTCTATACTTAGTAGTCCTCCCCCTCCTTCCTTTCGTGTTATGTATAGTCTGTCCGTATTTGCTCTTGGGTGTAGTGCTTTGTGTATTGTCATAGCTTTCCTGTTTTCTGATCTATGCTGCGGAGTTCTGCCTTCGTCCATTCCACTATTCCTGCGCTGTATCTGATTACTGGCACTGCCCAGTGTTTATGGCTTTTATCATATTTCTGCGTTGAGTTTTGACTTGAGTATCGCCTTGAGTCTCTGCATATATTCTTTCCTGATCGTGTCCTTATCTCTTGTGTTTTATATCCTCTCCTTCATTATTCCCAGGTATTTGTATCCTGTCTCATCTATGTGTTGATGTTGCTCCCATATGGTAGCTTTAGCCCTTCAGTTTCTCGTTACTTTGCCTTTTTGTATGTTGACTAAGGCGCATTTTTCTATTCCAAACTCCATCCTGATGTCCCCAGATACAATCCTTACAGTCTGGATTAGGGTATCTATTTCCTTGATGCTCTTACCATACAGCTTGATGTCGTCCATGAACATCAGATAGGTTGATTCTGTTGCCTCTTTTCTTGAGTTGGTACCCGGCATCCATATTCTGTAGTACTTTTGTCATGGGAATCATGGCTACTACGAAGAGTAGTGGGGACAGTGAGTCGCCCTGGAAGATCCCTCTCCTGATATTGACCTCTGCTAGTCTTATTCCAGAGCTTGTAAGTATTGTATTCCAGTTGCGCATTGTATTTTTGAGGAAGCTGATGGTGTTTTCCTCTGCCCCATATATTTCAGGCATTCTATCAGCCATGTGTGTGGTATCATGTCGAAGGCTTTCTTATAGTCTATCCATGCCATGCTTAGGTTGGTTTTCCTTCTCCTACTGTTCTTCATTACCATTTTGTCTATCAGGAGCTGGTCTTTTGTGCCCCTACACTTACCTTCTGCAGCCTTTTCTGTTGATGGGGGATGGTGTTTGTCTCTCTAGGTAATTGTATAGTCTTTCACTGATGATACCTGTTAGTAACTTCCACATTATTGGTAGGCAGGTGATAGGCTTTAGTTACTGGCTATATTTCCCTTACTCTAGTCTTTTTGTACTAAGGATGTTCTTCCTGTGGTCATCCATTTGGGTTTGGGTGGTTGGTGATTTGAGACAAAATGCTGGAGTTGTTCTGCTATTCGTGGGTGTAGGGCCTTGAAGTTTTGAGCCAGTATCCATGGACTTCATCGGGACCTGGGCTTTCCAGTTTGGCATTTTCTTTAGTTGGTGTCTGACTGTGTCTGTCGTGATCTCTGTGAATCTTTGTTTTATTCTCCCTGTTTCTTCTTCTTCTTGACTTCCTGGAGCCATGTTGCATGTTTGTTGTGTGATACCGGATTATTATTATTATTATTATTATTATTATTATTATTATTATTATTATTATTATTATTATTATTATTATTATTATTATTATTATTATAATAATAATAATAATGAATAATAATAATAATAATAATAATAATAATAATAATTACCAACAGAACAAACTATTCGGAACCAACCAGAAAAGACTATACAGCCAACTAAGAGGGGAAGACAACCACCCAGAAATTCCTGAAGCCGAACCAAGTAAGAGACTCTGGGAAAACATATGGAGCAATCCGGTATCACACAACAAACATGCACATGGCTCCAGGAAGTCAAGGAAGAAGAAAACAGGGAGAATAAAAACAAAGATTCACAGAGATCATGACAGACACAGTCAGACACCAACTAAAGAAAATGCCAACTGGAAAGCCCCAGTTCCGATGAAGTCCATGGATACTGGCTCAAAAACTTCGAGGCCCTACACCCACGAATAGCAGAACAACTCCAGCATTGTATCTCAAATCACCATCACCCAAATGGATGACCACAGTGGAAGGACATCATTAGTACAAAAAGACAAGAGTAAGGGAAATATAGCCAGTAACTACAGGCCTATCACCTGCCTACCAATAATGTGGAAGTTACTAACATGTATCATCAGTGAAAGGCTATACAACTACCTAGAGGAGACAAACACCATCCCCCACCAACAGAAAGGCTGCAGAAGGAAGTGTAGGGGCACAAAAGACCAGCTCCTGATAGACAAAATGGTAATGAAGAACAGTAGGAGAAGGAAAACCAACCTAAGCATGGCATGGATAGACTATAAGAAAGCCTTCGACATGATACCACACACATGGCTAATAGAGTGCCTGAAAATATATGGGGCAGAGGAGGAAAACACCATCAGCTCTCAAAAATACAATGCGCAACTGGAATACAATACTTACAAGCTCTGGAATAAGACTAGCAGAGGTTAATATCAGGAGAGGGATCTTCCAGGGCGACTCACTATCCCCACTACTCTTCGTAGTAGCCATGATTCCCATGACAAAAGTACTACAGAAGATGGATGCCGGGTACCAACTCAAGAAAAGAGGCAACAGAATCAACCATCTGATGTTCATGGGACGACATCAAGCTGTATGGAAAGAGCATCAAGGAAATAGATACCCTAATCCAGACTGTAAGGATTGTATCTGGGACATCAGGATGGAGTTTGGAATAGAAAAATGCGCTTAGTCAACATACAAAAAGGCAAAGTAACGAGAACTGAAGGGATAAAGCTACCAGATGGGGAGCAACATCAAACACATAGATGAGACAGGATACAAATACCTGGGAATAATGGAAGGAGGAGATATAAAACACCAAGAGATGAAGGACACGATCAGGAAAGATATGCAGAGACTCAAGGCGATACTCAAGTCAAAACTCAACGCCGGAAATATGATAAAAGCCATAAAACACATGGGCAGTGCCAGTAATCAGATACAGCGCAGGAATAGTGGAATGGACGAAGGCAGAACTCCGCAGCATAGATCAGAAAACCAGGAAACATATGACAATACACAAAGCACTACACCCAGAGCAAATACGGACAGACTATACATAACACGAAAGGAAGGAGGGAGAGGACTACTAAGTATAGAGGACTGCGTCAACATCGAAAACAGAGCACTGGGGCAATATCTGAAAACCAGTGAAGACGAGTGGCTAAAGAGTGCATGGGAAGAAGGACTAATAAAAGCAGACGAAGACCCAGAAATATACAGACACAGGAGAAAGACAGAAAGAACAGAGGACTGGCACAACAAACCAATGCACGGACAATACATGAGACAGACTAAAGAACTAGCCAGCGATGACACATGGCAATGGCTACAGAGGGAGAGCTAAAGAAGGAAACTGAAGGAATGATAACAGCGGCACAAGATCAGGCCCTAAGAACCATAATGTCAAAGTACGATAGACGGAAATAACATCTCTCCCACATGTAGGAAGTGCAATACGAAAAGTGAAACCAAAACCACATAGCAAGTGAATGCCCGGCACCTTGCACAGAACCAGTACAAAAAAGAGGCATGATTCAGTAGCAAAAGCCCTCCACTGGAGCCTGTGCAAGAAACATCAGCTACCTTGCAGTAATAAGTGTTATGAGCACCAACCTGAAGGAGTGATAGAAAACGATCAGGCAAAGATCCTCTGGGACTATGGTATCAGAACGGATAAGGTGATACGTGCAAACAGACCAGACGTGACGTTGATTGACAAGTCAAGAAGAAAGTATCACTCATTGATGTCGCAATACCATGGGACACCAGAGTTGAGAAAGAGAGGGAAAAATTGGATAAGTATCAAGATCTGAAAATAGAAATAAGAAGGATATGGGATATGCCAGTGGAAATCGTACCCATAATCATAGGAGCACTAGGCACAATCCAAGATCCCTGAAAAGGAATCTAGAAAAACTAGAGGCTGAAGTAGATCCAGGACTCATGCAGAAGAGAGTGTGATCCTAGAAACGGCACACATAGTAAGAAGAGTGATGGACTCCTAAGGAGGCAGGATGCAACCCGGAACCCCACACTATAAATACCACCCAGTCGAATTGGAGGACTGTGATAGAGCAAAAAAAAAAAAAAAAAAAAAAACAAAAAAAAAAAAAAAAAAAAAAAAAAAAAAAAAAAAAAATAATAATAATAATAATAATTATTATTATTATCATTATTATTATTATTATTATTATTATTATTATTATTATTATTCAGAAGATGAACCCTATCCATATGGAACAAGTCTACCCAAAGGGCCACTGACTTGAAATTCAAGCCTCTAGAGAACTGATCATTGATATAAAAAAAATTATTGTTAGGTTGCATTTTTTTCTCTCTTTTATTTAAAAAAGATACATTTTACAGTTCAGTTTACCATTCAATGCATATAAAGTATGTGTAATTTATGTACAAAATAAAAAAATATATACAGTCATAATATTTTGTATACCTCAATTAAGGCTATTCGAAAACACTAGGGCTGGTCATCTGATCATTATTTATTTTTATATAATTTATGCGAGAAAATATGAATGATTTCGATCTGAGACATAGATGATGATATTAAAATTCAGCTAAATACTAAAACACCTTTTTGTATGTGTTACCTATGCCCATCAATGTGGCAAGAGAATATTATATCCTCAAAATGTTACTAGATGCAAAACGCCATTAATACTTATATGTGAACGTATTGATCCTGTGCCCAGATACCCAAAATGTAGAACGCAGATCCCAGCCTTCACCAGATGTGGAATAAAAATCCACCTAACGTAGTTACCTGGAATTTTGATATATATAGATATATGTGTATGTAATGGGTACGTATATACAGTATATGGGTACGTGTATATATATGTATGTACATAATAAATTTAAGTATATTGATATATATATATATATATATATATATATATATATATATATAGATATATATATATATATATATATATATATATATATATATATATATATATATATATATATATATATATATATATATATACACACACACATATATATATATATATATATATATATATTATATATATATATATATAGATATATATATATATACATATATACATTATGAATATATATTTGTTGATTTTGTACAAATTTACATATATTTTATATGTATTGAATTGTATAATGGACTTTAAAATGTATCTTTTAAATAGAAGAAAAAAAACTTTCCAGAATATTTAATAAATATACACCCTGACCTTTACCCAGAGGTATTCCTGGCCATATTAAACTCGTTGCTTATTTCTCTTGGCATACACCCAGCTATTATACATTATAATCCTGTATACTATCCCCTGTCTAAAGGTACACCCCTCCTACAGAATTTAGATTCAGCTGCCACGCCTTCCAATTTTTTTTTTTTTTTTTGCTGTAAGAATAATATCGTAGAGATAGAGAAATGAAGTATGAAGAGGCTGGAATGATGTGGAAGGAGGTAATTGATTGAATGGCTTAAGGTTCTCTGGCATCGCCACAGAAAGAATCCATGTTACTTCCATTTCTGAAATAATTACTACGAATCCTAATATTTGAAAGACTTTGAATGCTCATTTAATCCTTTATGTAACAGAAATGAACTTGAACACAATATTAAATCACATAGTTGAGGTTTATTACCTCCCACAGGAAGAACCCTTTCTGGTATAAGGCCAATTCAATCTGAAATAACATTATGAAAATGTATCGTGAAAATTCCATGTTATTTCTTAGTGAGTTTTAAGCTTGCAGTATTACTTATTATCTACGCTATGAGGAATTATAATGTTTTTCACAAATAACAGACTTATCGGACATGAATAGTAAGAGGCAAAATATATTTAGATAATAATGTGCAAAGAAAGATAGCCAGAGAATGGGGAAATATTCTGCAAGTCAAGTAAAATAAAGATGAAAAAAATTAACAACAATCTGACAGATTTGAAAAGGCCCAAAACAATGCATATTAAATGACTGCTAAAACCATAGCTTCAATCAAATATGTGAAGTATGGATTAATGAGAAATACTATATATTTGATGACCTCACCAGGATAATAATGAAATAAGGACATTCATCTATGCGTTGCCATTGTAGAAAAGTTGACAGCAGCCCACGGTAGAGTATTGATTAGTCATGTGTCCCTTTGAAGCGTGTTCTATATCAATGCAAAATAGGTATTATGGCTGTCATTAGAAGCTATGAGGGTATACCGTAAGCAGTAATACCCAGCGAAGACGTAGTTGTAGACTTCTGGATACCCTTCAGCTGTCCTTCTGATTGACCCATGACTAGTACCCGTGGACGCGTTAGTCATTTTTGCGCTTGGGTTATTATGCCCATTGACGTCAAGAGCATTCCAGAGGATTACGTCAGTGAGAGCCCTTTCCATTCACCGCGAAGCAGACGAGGCCATTCTCTGCCGTACCCGAAGCAGTTATAGGTCTAAAGGCTACAAGCCCGGGGACCAAAAGGAGCTAAAACACAGGGTCAAATTCAACTTCCGGTCATTGATGAGTAGCATATGACTCCGTCAAAAAGATCTGTTCTACAATGCAAGGTGAAATCGCAGGATGGATATGCTTAAGAAGTTGGATAGTTAGGTACTGCAAGGGGTTGAATACTTGCTCAATCTTTAGTGACATTTATAGTGCATAGAGCTCTTAGAGCCATCTATAGCGCTGCTAAGGGGTGAATGCTGCACAGAGCCCTTAGTGCCATCTACAGTGCTCTGTGCAAGGCACACTCTAGGCAGCTCTCAGTAGTCATCTGTTCACAAGACGTTTCAAAAGACTACAGACGAATTTCACTTGAGACAAAGGAGTCTCATTAATCTGGGAGTGAGATTGCATCTAAATATACAGGGTGTCCATAAAGTCCCAGTACCATTCTGTGTAATAAATACTTGTAATGGAGCTGGGACTTTATGGACACTTTGTATTTTAAGATGGACCTTGATCATGATATTTTCGGGGTGGATTCAGACACGTCTTGAAGTGTATTCAGATCACCATGAAGATCCAGGTTTTATTTTAATAATATCATTTTTTTTCCTCAATATCTACAAAACCTACTTTTGTAGCACTAGATGTTATCTATTCTAATAAAACTTCATCCGGTTTTGGAATAATTGAGTCTCTGATGGACAACATTCTGCTCATAATGGTTGAGTTCTAGGAAGGTATGAGTTCTGTGGGTACTAATTGATTGTTATGCCAAAAAGAATCTTGAATTAACCATTCATTGCAATGTTTTTTTAGCAATGGCCTCTTTCTGTGTATTTTTTTTTTCAATCTCCTTTTTGTTCTGTTTATTCCTCTTGCGGCCTGATTTACGTAAATGTTAAAGGTTTCCTTCCCAAATACCATCAATAGAAACAAAACTTGGAAGACGACATTCCAAAGAGGAATTATTGGTCACAGAAAAGATCACACATCCAGTTATGAAACGTGAGGTGCCAGGTGGCCCCGCGTTCCATGACTGTTTTCAGTGAGTCCTCGCTCTCTCGTTCTCTCCTCCTCTCTCTCTCTCTCTCTCTCTCTCTCTCTATTGAAAACTAAAATGTAAGTTGTCTGCCCCTACCATCCTCTCTCTCTCTCTCTCTCTCTCTCTCTCTCTCTCTCTCTCTCTCTCTATTAAAAATTGAAGTGCAAGTTGTATGCACCTACTATCCTCTCTCTCTCTCTCTCTCTCTCTCTCTCTATCTCTCTCTCTCTCTCTCTATCTCTCTCTCTCTCTCTCTAATGAAATGTAAGTGACCTGTCCTTGCCATCCTTCCTTCCTCTCTCTCTCTCTCTCTCTCTCTCTCTCTCTCTCTCTCTCTCTCTCTCTCTCTCTCTCATTTCTTTTCAGTGACATAATCGGTTCTATCACCAGATGGCTTTTTGGGTATCACTTCCAATAAACAGACGTAATTCAGTTTTGTTTTCTTATTTTTTTTACATTGGATGCAAATATAATCAGTTATATGGAATCTCATAATTTGTTTTTATATTTGTAAAGTATTTTTTTCGAACCCAAAATTAGTATCTGAATATTCGTAATATTTAGCCAAAATATAATTGTTCTTTTAAAAAATGAATTAGAATCGCAAAGGATGTATATTGAATGTTGATTTGCAAGCAATATCTCCAAGTATGTAACTAAAGCATTTTTAAACTATACGTTTTGACCTTGATTTATATTGTTTTTGTAGAAAAATGTTATATAAGTTTATATTTATATATCTGTATGAAGAAATTATTCAAATAATGTAAATTATTAAAATGTTATTGCATTTTTATAATAAAAGGAAAAAAATGAGAAAGGAAGAAATTTCTGTAACTATTCCTATGTTAGTCGAAAATATTATTTCCCATGAACAAATCTCAAATTACAATTTTGGTAAAGATTTGAATTCTTAACACTTACTGGTAACAGAGAGGAACATATCACATCCATAGTAATTTGTAAATATTGTAAGTATATAATTTTGTAATATTTTCTAACATCCTACCTATGTAAATGAAATGTAATATTTTTCTAATAAAAGACAAAATATGTTATTAAAGGTTTTTGCCAAAATGTTCAACTTTGAATTATCCTGCCTGCAGGTACCAGATTTTTCATTCATGTGTGTCCGTGTGTGTGTGTGTGTATTTATATTGCGTCATAGATGATATTAACGAATTTAGCAGGAAATACAGAGCCAGAAAGTGAAATCACATAGAAGACTCGACCTTATTGTGTAACTTTTGTCTGACAATATTTTTAAAAGTATATTAAATAAATTTCCAGTAAAAAGTTGATCTGACATTGTCAAATTATTAAAGTGAACTAAAATTGTCGTGTTAATTATCAAAGAAAACCAGTGAGGCAATATTTTAAAATTTTATTATAAAAGCATATGATAAGAGGCCTCATCGTGTAAATTTTCTGTCAAAACTTTAAAAGTTAATTAAATAAATATCCAGTAAAATATTTTTATCTCACCTTGTCAAATTATTAAAGTGAACTAAAAGTATCGTGTTAGGTATCAAAGAAAAACAGTGGGCCAATATTTAAAATTTTTATTGTAAAATTATCTACTAAACCATTAGATCCAACTGGTAATTTATTTAAAAGCATATCTATAGTATCGTGTTAAGTATCGAATAAAAATAGTAAGACAATATTTTTAAAAGTTAAACTTTTTATCATGCAGCCAAATTATTTAATAACAAACGAAAAGTTTTCTGTTAAGCATAAAAAAATATAATTGGTAATATTTTTAAAGTGTATTAATTAAATAGGTACT
>NC_061088.1:6522554-6527554 GCF_015104395.2 Macrobrachium nipponense | reverse complement strand
AATATAATGTTTACAGCTATGAGTGAGGGGGAAATCTTGCACGCCTCCTGAGTAAGCTGGAGGTCTCACCACGCACTTGTTTAGTTTGCCATAGGGACACCAGATGCCTTTGAGATCAATTCATATTAATATACCGATACCATTAGCTCACTCGATACGCAATCTGGGACATAATATGAAGATTTTTGAGAATTCCGAAATAATGGCAAGAAATCAGAGTTTACGAAAAGAGGTAAAACTATTATAAATTATGTTGAGACTGTCAATACAAAATTACGAATAAAAAGCCAGAAAAAACCTACCTTCGTCTCTAACGTACCATGAGGTAAGCAAAGTGCTCGAGAAGAGGCGATAATAATTACTGCGACTAATGTTCTCAAATCTCTTTTGACATTCTGACTTTTTTCTCTCTCTCTCTTTTTTTATTGTTGGTTGCTTTCGGAATATCAGCTCCTGGTACATCTTCAGCAAGGTCAACTGGGTATTGGGTATTGGCACACGCTAGGAGATGCAATGTGTTGGGCAGCAACACGTACCTAGTGGATAAAACTGATCCAATCTGTTTTGACATCTTATATTCCTTCTTTCTTTTTATTTTGTGTTTGCCTTCAACATACAGACAAGAACTCAGACACACTTTAGTCTCTTTATAAGGAGACATCGCAGTTCCATAAGGAAGGAGATGATAGTGTCTTATCGTATCGGTCCTTCCAAATGTCTGATCTTCCTAAATATGATAGGGTGGGATGTTGATGTTGACAATAAGCCCTCAAGAATCTTAGCTTATCGTTCTTTGATAAGAAATGTTTCCTTATTCTTTCGAAGAGACGAGGCTTGGGAGATGCTTGTTAGATTGAAATATCTCTCGAGACTTTCTTCCATAACCGTAGGCGGTGAAGTTTATGTGACAAAGTTCAGAATGATATTCCAGTTATTCTAGTTCCAGTTCTCGGGAGTTAGTTCCATGATCATTACAAAAGGATGAAAATTTCTGTTTATTAGCTCTTGTAAATTATTCCCGTTGAAACTATCAAAACTTTGTTCCATGATCTTCGTAAAAAAAATGCCGAGTGTCATTCTTAAGAACTATTTCTTCTTAGTGAAATGTCACTCGAACTCTTCTTAAAATAATCGTCTGCAGGTCAGGAATTAATTACTAATACTTCCTCTTTCCTTTCAAACTGAAATCCTTCAAAATTTCACTCGAGAATCCTTCTAAGGTCATAAAAGTTTCTACTGAACATTCTCTAGACTGTTACATGATCATGATAAGGTGAACAAAATTCTTGTTTATGAGCTCTTGGAATGCTCCTCTTAGAAACTATTTATGTGTTATTATTGTTTTTTTCTTATAATATTAATCACGTTCTTCTTATAGTATAATCGTGTGTAGGGATGAAAATGAATACCTGATTAATATCTACACAAGAATCCTTGAGGAAATAATAATCTCTACTACTGAGCTTTCTGGCTGAACTCTCTCTCTCTCTCTCTCTCTCTCTCTCTCTCTCTCTCTCTCTCGATAATCATGACAGCATGACCTTTCGGTCATGGCGTTTTTGCAGGACGCGCTCTGTTACGTCACGGGGTAACAAGCAACGCCCAAATATCGCATCTGTTTTTAACGGGAACAGAACCCGTTTCCTCGAGCCGCTCCTGAGGATGGGAGCACGCGGCCTTCTGCGATATAAGGACCCACTCGATCGGGGACAGGCCCAGTTCGATCGTCATTCTTTTATCATACGATACTTCTCTCACTCGAAATCTGAGCGGGGTATTAAACAGGCGTTCGTCTGCATCTCTCATCTCTCTTCTTCTCCCTCTGTGATCTTGGGATTTTTGGTCTTCGCGTTTCGAGACTTTCAAGTAGTTTTGGATCGACTCCAATCGCCAAGATGAAAGTACAGGTGAACATCATTCGATATTTTTTTTTTATGTTATCTTCGTGTTGTTGCTATGCACTGTAATTCTCTCTTTAACTATTGTGGTATTTAATCCAGATCATATATCATCTCCAGAATGAAATGATGCTACCCTTGCATATTTGAATTTTACGTGATTTTTTTTGTTTTGTTTTTATGTAACCTTCTAGTTGTCACTACGTACCGTAATTCTTGCTTTTACTGTGTCTAATGGTATTTTATCCAGATCATATTTAATCTCACGAATGTAATGATACTATGTTTGCATAATTGACGTTTTACGTGATTTTTCATAGAGTGAACTGCATCAATCAAAAATTGATATTTGACTTTTTACGTAATTTTTCATATAAAAGGAATTGCATCAATCAAAAATTGATATTTGACTTTTTACGTAATTTTTCATATAGAAGGAATTGCATCAATCAAACATTGATATTTGACATTTTACGTAATTTTTCATATAGATGGAATTGCATCAATCAAAAATTGATATTTGACGTTTCACAAGATTTTTCATAGAGTGAACTGCATCAATAAAAAATTATCCAGTGAGCTTTTCAGTGAGGTCATTTTGAACTTGCTTAGCCTAACTTGACATTAAACTTTTTAGAGTAATTTGTATGACATAGATTCTAAAAGAACGAGACCCACACTCGTATGAAGGTTAGGTTATCTGCAAAAGCTCCATGTCTCTGGTTGTTCCTTGATTATTATCATTATATTTTTTTTTTAAGTCAGCCACCTTTAGGCAGCAGACAATAAGTGGTAGAAGCGACTTAAAGGACTGAAGACTCATATAGATAGTATCAAGTAAAATTGTGACAATTCTATAAGTGCCCTATTCCACGGGTATCCAATGACATTGCAAAAGATCTGTAATATGTTTTGATTTGTAACTAGCTCTGCAAATAAAATAGCAACAGGAGACTAGTATGATAGGCATACTAGTATTCTTATGCTAATTTTGTTTATACTTAGCAGATGCAAGCGAAAGCTAATTAAAAATCAAATCATATTACAGACGACTTTTCTGCTATATCACTGGATAGCCGTCGAATTATCCCAATTTTACTTGTTACTATCTATTTGACTTCAGTAGTTCAAGTCGCTTTTGATAAACACACAAGGGGCAGTTTATGTTCAAGATTGCTCGGCGGGGAGCAAGAGCCCGTGCTGCCCTAATACCAATTTTGAATAATGAAAAAAAAATCGGTTGACAGATCGAAAGGCGCTTTGATTGATTTTCGTGGAAGGTTGAATTTATAGAGATCCGTTTATATATATATATATATATATATATATATATCTATATATATATATATATATATATATATATATATATATATATATATATGTATGTATAACTGAATCACGAAAGTTAGGAACGTGATAAATCCATAAATAAAGATATATGCCACGAAGGAAAATAAACGACGGAATATCCGCGTGACCTTTCGACGTTTAAACAACGTCCTTTACTAAGCAGATGAACTGACATACATGAGGAAAAGACAATACAAGAAGATTTTTTAGTATAACCTGACAGATAGGGATTATAAAGAAATTAGTACCAAGAATCCGACACACTGAAAGATGAGTAACCTTAACCCAAACAAGCATAAACAATGGATGCAATTAAAAGTTTAAGACAATCATCTCAGATAAAAGGACAAGACAATTAGGGATTATGCTTGTTTGGGAAGGTTACTCATCTTCCAGGTGTGTCGATTCTTGGTACTAATTTCTTTATAATCCCTATCTGTCAGTTATACGATCTTCTTGTATTATCTTTTTCCTCATGTATGTCAGCTCATCTGCTTAGTAAAGGACGTTTAAACGTCGAAAGGTCTCGCAGATACTCCGTCGTTTATTTTTCTTCGTGGCATATATCTATATATATATATATATATATATATATATATATATATATGTGTGTGTGTGTGTGTGTGTGTGTATTGTATATATATATATATATATATATATATATACATATATATATATTAATATCCATAGGGGCGTTTGGTTTGAAATCATGAACACACGTGACCAAGAACCCTTTCACATCCTAATATACACAAAAAAGTGTGTATACATATATAAATATATATGTATATATACATATACATGCATACAGGTGTGTGTATGTGCATTAGCACATACACACACCTAAACTCTACCTATATTCTAAAAAAAAAAAAAAAAACGCAAAACCTTCGTCTCATCTCCCTTCCTCCTTCGCAGCTCCTCGTCCTTTTCTGCCTGTCGTTGGCGACCGTAACATTGGCTGCCCCGCGACCCTTCTCCAGCAACGACCCGATGTACCACAAGGCCACCACCTTCGGAGTCCAGCTGCCCGTCTTCGCCACCAGGCAGTACCTCCTGAAGCCCACGGCGGCTGAGAGCTCCTTCGGCAGCGACTACTACGTGGCCAAGTCGCCCTCGAGGGGCAGGTCGTTCTCCAGGACCTACAGGGGCAGGGACAGCAGCGACAGCGATTCCGACGAAAGCAAATAGAAAGACGAGACGGTTTCCGCTGATTCTGACAGGCGCGAGTGACGGGAATTCTTCAAGAATATGGAAAGAAGAAAGGAAGAATAAGAAGAAGAAGAAGAATGGATTTCGTCAGAAATTCCTTAACGTCAAATGGGTACTATTCTTATGAAGACTTAACTGTACAAAATAGCTCAATTAGAAAGAATTCTTTAATATATATTCCCAATACCTTCTTTTCCTAGTTGGCAGAATCTTTAGGTTCTGTGTAATCGTTGCAAAAGTTGTTATGATACTTTTATATTGCATTTTCTTATCTTATCTTTTTATTTTTTGGGGTTCATTATCATTCACTGTAGAGAAATAGGCTAGTTAATCGCCTTTTCAACTTTCTATTGAAAGACAGTAGGCAAATGAAAATATGAAGAAGCTTACAAAAATATTTACAAAATTAATTCAGCCTTACGATTGCAAGGTTGATCCTAATAATGGCAAATCAATTTTTGCTTAGAAGCTGCTTATAAGCACAATGATATAATGGTTTTTCTTTTTATGTTTGTTAACTAAAATCTTTCTCATCCTTTG
>NC_061088.1:6427554-6515054 GCF_015104395.2 Macrobrachium nipponense | reverse complement strand
GTCCTTAGGGCCTGATCTTGTGCCGCTGTTATCATTCCTTCAGTTTTTCCTTCTTGAGCTCTTCCCCTCTGTAGCCATTGCCATGTGTCATCGCTGGCTAGTTCTTTAGTCTGTCTCATGTATTATCCATTATTATTATTATTATTATTTTTTTTTTTTTTTTTTTTTTTTTTTTTTTTTTCTTTTTTTTTTTTTTTTTTTTTTTTTTTTTTTTTTTTTTTTGCTCTATCACAGTCCTCCAAATTCGACTGGGTGGTATTTATAGTGTGGGGTTCCGGTTGCATCCTGCCTCCTTAGGGAGTCCATCACTCTTCTTACTATGTGTGCCGTTTCTAGGATCATCACTCTTCTGCATGAGGCCCGGAGCTACTTCAGCCTCTAGTTTTTTCTAGATTCCTTTTCAGGGATCTTGGGATCGTGCCTAGTGCTCCTATGATTATGGGTACGATTTTCCACTGGCATATCCCATATCCTTCTTATTTCTATTTTCAGATCTTGATACTTATCCAATTTTTTCCCTCCCTCTCTTTCTCTTCAACTCTGGTGTCCCATGGTATTGCGACATCAATGATTGATACTTTCTTCTTGACCTTGTCAATCAACGTCACGTCTGGTCTGTCTTTGCACGTATCACCCTATCCGTTCTGATACCATAGTCCCAGAGGATCTTTGCCTGATCGTTTTCTATCACTCCTTCAGGTTGGTGCTCGTACCACTTATTACTGCAAGGTAGCTGATGTTTCTTGCACAGGCTCCAGTGGAGGGCTTTTGCTACTGAATCATGCCTCTTTTTGTACTGGTTCTGTGCAAGTGCCGGGCATTCACTTGCTATGTGGGTTTAGTGGTTTCACTTTTCGTATTGCACTTCCTACATATGGGAGAGATGTTATTTCCATCTATCGTACTTTGAACATATCTGGTTCTTATGGCCTGATCTTGTGCCGCTGTTATCATTCCTTCAGTTTCCTTCTTTAGCTCTCCCCTCTGTAGCCATTGCCAATTGTCATCGCTAGCTAGTTCTTTAGTCTGTCTCATGTATTGTCCGTGCATTGGTTTGTTGTGCCAGTCCTCTGTTCTTTCTGCCTTTCTCCTGTCTCTGTATATTTCTGGGTCTTCGTCTGCTTTTATTAGTCCTTCTTCCCATGCACTCTTTAGCCACTCGTCTTCACTGGTTTTCAGATATTGCCCCAGTGCTCTGTTTTCGATGTTGACGCCAGTCCTCTATACTGAGTAGTCCTCATCCCTCCTTCCTTTCGTGTTAGTATAGTCTGTCCGTATTTGCTCTTGGGTGTAGTGCTTTGTGTATTGTCATATGTTCCTGGTTTTCTGATCTATGCTGCGGAGTTCTGCCTTCGTCCATTCCACTATTCCTGCGCTGTATCTGATTACTGGCACTGGCCCCTGTGTTTATGGCTTTTATCATAATTTCCGTTCCGGCGTGAGTTTTGACTTGAGTATCGCCTTGAGTCGCTGCATATATTCTTTCCTGATCGTGTCCTTCTCTCTTGGTGTTTTATATCTCCCTCCTTCCCATTATTCCCAGGTATTTGTATCCTGTCTCATCTATGTGTTGCATGTTGCTCCCATCTGGTAGCTTTATCCCTTCAGTTTCTCGTTACTTTGCCTTTTTGTATGTTGGACTAAGGCGCATTTTTCTCATTCCAAACTCCCATCCTGATGTCCCCAGATACAATCCTTACAGTCTGGATTAGGGTATCTATTTCCTTGATGCTCTTACCATACAGCTTGATGTCGTCCATGAACATCAGATGGTTGATTCTGTTGCCTCTTTCTTGAGTTGGTATTATTATTATTATTATTATTATTATTATTATTATTATTATATCATTATTATTATTATTAAGTTAGAAGATGAACCTTATTCATATGGAATAATCCAAATACAGTAGTGTATAAGTTAATTAATAACGTAGTTTTTTGTCCACGTAATATAATATAATCTTCCGCATATCGGCCAATAGTTCCTCCCTTTGCTAGGAAATATTGTCATGGAAAGTTCCTCAATATTGTTTTCTATCAAGAAGTCCTTTGACATTCCTAACTTGAAACAGGATGATATTCTATTCAACTTTGTTTTCATATAAACTGATACTTCATTGGTACAGTATCCTCAATTTAAAATCCTTACTTTTAACGGCAATCATTGATAATAGTCACCGAGTTTTGCTAGTGTCCATTTACTTGAAACATCTGAAAGAAATCTGCTTTGTAGAGTTTACCTGACTGAAGAGTTTTTTTTTTTTTCACTTTTTAATGAGGGGTGGGTGGGGGGGAGGGGGTTGTTTATGTGTTGCTGGACATAAGTGTATCTTTTTCTCTTTATTTTCTTTGAAGTATCAGATGGTGAACACTGCAGTGACATACTTAGAAGGCATTTTTTTCCTTTTATTTAATAAATACATTTTGAAGTTAATTTTACAATTCAATACACATACGTACAACATATGTAATTCATGTACAAAATCAAAATATATAATCACTCGGGAACTTCAGTTCCCCCACTCTGGCCTTACTGTTCTTACTATTTCGAAGCCACAGAACAGGGCAATTAAACGTGTTTCCCTTCTCATGCAAATGACGCCCATCAATCAATGCAGTGTTTAAAGAACCTGACAGAACAGCTAGACCAACATTCAAGTTATTTAACTGACTGCAGCTTATAAACTTATAAATGTCAGAATTGATCAATGACTGCTTTCGTTAATAAATCATACATGAACGTATATAATTACCAGTAGAAGGAATAAGATATACGTACAACGAAGGTCATCACTATCTCAAGAGAGAGAGAGAGAGAGAGAGAGAGAGAGAGAGAGAGAGAGAGAGAGAGAGAATGGGAAATATTTCACAGCTCATAGAAAACGGGGTAAGTTTCACATACCCCTAACTATCAAGCACATTGCGTATGTGCACATTGATGTATGCATTTGGGGTAACAAAACTCTTGCTTGAATATTTTAAATGTTAATAATAACATTAGATGTGCAAAGGACAAAGAATTAATATAAACAGGAAATAGATCACTTAAATTATGGTCTACTGGTTTCAATAAAGGGACAAACGAAGATCATTCATGAGTTTTGAACACATAAATCAATGATGACATCTACTCCAACGTCGTTGTATTTGCGAGAAATAAAATCTGATATAATGAAGTTAAAAGAGAGAGAGAGAGAGAGAGAGAGAGAGAGAGAGAGAGAGAAGGCAGCATCTGTGATGGTCCACATATTCTGGTTGACTGGTATAGATTAAGTGGCCTTATGCCAGCACTGGTTATAGTCTTCGCTAAAGGGGATGTCGTAAGCCTGGCAAAATGTTAACTGGTAAAATAGCACTGTTGTGGACCTCTGGATAGGGGCCAAACAATTGAGACATACGATGCACGATGCAGTTATTAAATTTTGCACTGGTATAATAAAAAATGTATTATATATGTATGTAAATATATATATATATATATATATATATATATATATATATATATATATATATATATTTGTGTGTGTATGTATATATATATATATATATTATATATATATATATATATACTATATTATATATATATATATATATATTTATTTATATATATACATACATATATATATATATATATATATATATATATATATATATATATATATATATATATATATAAAACAACATATATCCGGCACAACCCAAGCGAAGTCGCGTGTTGCTAAGGGCCTCTGTAGACTAAATATAAACAAACAAAAAATTAAAATAAAATAAAAATAAAAAATTATTTGCCAACCCTGATTGTCCTTCGGGGCCAAATCCGCTACAACAGAACTGGGTTTGTGGTCTCCATTGCCTGTCAGTTTTTGGTACTATGATTCCTGCCTCTCTACGGCTTCACAAGGACGCCTTCGCTCCAAGAGTGAAGTTTGAGGTTTTACCATTATCATGGCTCTTGAGAGAGAGAGAGAGAGAGAGAGAGAGAGAGAGAGAGAGAGAGAGAGAAGATAGAAGCATGAAGATAAGAACTGAGATGCTGATGTATTTAACCATGGGAACTAAACTTAGACAACGGATATATATATATATATATATATATATATATATATATATATATATATATATATATATTACTATATATATATATATATATTATATATATATATATATATATATATATAGAGGAAAGGAGAGAGGGGAAGGAAGGGAGAAAGAGAGAGAGAGAGAGAGAGAGAGAGAGAGAGAGAGAGAGAGAATCTTTCTCTGACACATTATACATGAAGTATAAGCTACAACATAACTGAGTTTTTAGGGTTTATCATTATCATGGGTTTGGATAAACCGACGGTGATAGAGAGAGAGAGAGAGAGAGAGAGAGAGAGCAGCTTGGGATAAAATTACATATTGTTTGACTTCAGTGTAATTCTAGCTGACTTCATAAACGATATCTGTCTGCAACTGCTACTGAAACCTGTATTAGAAATCCTTTATATTTTATGAATCGTAGACCAAGTCACATAAGCCTAATGCTGGCTCTCTGCTACCAGGTGTCCACACCCAAAACATCGCGTATACCTGTCGACAAGTGTCGAGATTTCCATCACGGTTTTGGTATGCAGTATCTAACAAACGCAGATCAATTGCTTAGAGTCGTCAGTACTCACCGAATGCATATAATTATTCTTCAGCCTTCGTAGGGACACAACAATTTTCACAGCTACAAACCTCAGACCTCCCCGGCTGGAGGTATAAGGTATAGGCCTATACGTAGTTTCGAGCCCCTGGGGAAGTTTATTTTAGGTTCGTGTGACTTGTAGTATTATCTCAGGACGAGAAAGCCTCGATATGGTCATAAAACATGCCAGATTTTCATAATGGAGCATTTGTTGTGGTGATTTTTGTACATAATTGCTGTATCTAAATGGCATTACAATTCTTTTGCGTGCACATATGATCATCAAATTTTCCAAATGTTAGCACCATTGGTTGTTTGCATATAATATTGTATATACAGATAATATATATACAATATTATTTTTATAATAAAAATAAATTTGTTATTTTTTAATAAAAAATAATGAAAATGATATAGTTCTATTAAATCTAAGGTAGAGTATAATTATATATATATTATATATATATAATATATAGTATATATATATATATATATATATATATATATATATATATATAGAATATTATTTTATAATAAAAACATTATTTTCATAATTAAAGAAATAATAAAACTGACATTGTTTTACCCACTCTATAGGCAACACTGATTATGAATAAAAATCCACTTGACCTGTCCTTATCATCTAATTCTCTATCTTCCTCACCTTCACACCAATAGCAAAGGATTGGAATACAGAATTTAGGCCAAAAGCCAAGCCCTGGAACCTATAAGGTCATTCAGCGCTGAAAGGGAAATTGAGAGTAAAAATGTTTAGCATGAGGAAAAACCTTCAGTTGCACTATGAAACAATTGTTAGGGGATTGGTGGAAAGTAATATGGAAGAAGGGGAGCATGAAAGGAGGTGCAATAAAAGAAACAGCTAGGGGCCTACAGTATACTGCGTGAGGTGCACTGACTTGAGGTATGGTGGGTACTAGGCCTACCGTCTACGGTGACCCTTGCCGGGCACACTGTAAATTGAATCATTACCTGGGATTTTTTCTTTTTTATCTGGACTCCATCAAATACCCGGCTGACAGTTAAGGTTACTGAAATTTACATTAGTGTGTTATCAACAGATAATTAACTGGACTTCGCACTGATATGTCATTGCAGTGCAAGACCGAACCATTACATGAAAAAATAAACCATTATTCAATTCTAATTATTATCAATAAAATTAACTTTATTACATTATCAATATTTATCATTATTCAGTTGCCATTATATCCAGAAAATAGTTATCTTAACATAAAATGAACTTTATTGCATTGTCAATATTACTCATTATTCGGTTGTCATTATAACTAGAAAATAGTGATATTAACATAAAATCAACTTTATTGCATTATCAATATTACACATTATTCGGTTGTCATTATAACCAGAAAACAGTGATATTAACATAAAATCAACTTTATTGCATATCAATATTAATCATTATCCGGTTTCATTATAACCAGAAAATAGTAACATTAACGTAAAATCAACCTTATTGCATTATCAAATTATTCTCCATTTGTCACTGAATAAAATTGTCTAGCTACAAAAATTCAAGGAGTTCTTCGATGTGTTTACTACCAGGGAATGACACCTTTAACCTTCAACCAATGAGTGAACCACTTAAGTATACATCCATACACTTCTTAATTTAAGTGTAGTATATTTAATACATTTAGGAATACGTCCTTTGGGTAAAGGTTAAAGGTATTATTACTCCAATATTCGATCAAAGCGCCTCAGTGGCGTGATCGGTATGGTCTTGACCTGCCACCTCGGTGTCCGCGAGTTCGATTCTCGGGCATTCCATTGAGGTGTGAGATATATGTTTGAGAAGAAGAAGACAGGCGGTTCAAGGAACACACGTTTACGAGTGCTCCTGTATTTCTCATTTTTGAGCTTATCCCAGGGATTTACACTCGATTTTCTACTGATCCAGCAGTGCATAACAGTGATGTGACTTTAGTGCGGTGCTTTGCAGTGCCTTACGTGCTAAATTAGTGATGTAATTTAGGTAAATTGATACACTCCTAATAGAAGAAGAGTCTTGGCCGGTAAACGAACATGCCCTGAGGCGATTTGCCTCGGGGGTTTAGTGGCTAGCGGCTCCCTCCCCCCTCTCTCCCGTCCACCACCGCCCTCCCTCCTCCCTCTTCCCCTCCCTCCCCCGGTCTAAACGGTTACTGCCAGTTTAGCCGCAAATAAAGATGGGTTTTTAATACAAATTGCTCTCAGGAGAAAGGACTACATAGGCCTGCATTTTACAGCACCTTGTGCAACCATGGAAATGGTTGGTAATGTTTTATTCAGGGATATGAAATTAAAGATGAGTGACATAAAAGGTGTTCAGAATATAAATCGAAATAAGATTGTAGTTAAACTGATCTCAGCAGATATATTTACAGATGTTGTGAAGAATTTTGAGGATAAAGTTATCAAGATAAATGATACAGACTCAGTGAAGGTTGTGAATTTAAGTTCGCAAGTGTCATTTGTATCAATAAGGAACGCACCTTTCGAGATGGACGATCAAGTAATAATAGATATATTGAATAGGTATGGAAAGGTAGATCAGTTAAGGCATAACAAATACGCAGTTGGACCCTTCGAAGGTTTACTCAGTGGCATTCGTACGGCAAAGATGAGGGTTAGAGAAAATATCCCTTCATCAATTTATATTGGTGGCTACAATTTAACTTTTCTTTACAGTGGACAGAGAAGAACGTGTTATAAGTGTGGCAAAGAAGGTCATTTAGTGAAGGACTGCAATATAAATCTAACTGAGAGAAATTACATTTTTAATGAAGGTGATTTTCCTAAAATACAAAGAAATGAAAAGAATACATCCAATGTGAACAATAATGGAGGGGACGAAGAGCATGAAGGCAGAGCAAAGTCGCAGAATGAAAGAGAGAGAGGAACCAGTCGTAGGAAACGTTCATTCAGACTTACTAAGTGATGAAAGCACGAGAATGCCCACTGAGACAAGGACTGAAGATGGACAAATGAACGAAGTGGAAACGCCTAAGGAAAGACAAGACGACGAAGCAGCTGAAGGGTTTATGGAAAACCCTGTATCACCTGACGAAGGACTCATTATTTCGACAATAGAAGCAGAAATCCACGCTAATGAGGCTGACATCGAAACGGAAATTGACTTTCAATTATGTCAAGTACAAAATGAAGAGGAGCCAATCAAAGAAGTGGAGAATGAAACTCAGGAACATGAAGCAAACGAAGGAAGTAACATTGAATATGACGAAGAACATACAATAGGACAGTGTTTTAAATTTTTGGAAACAAAACTGAGTGAAGACGGAATGTGGCAAGCTACCATTAGTGACGAACCAAGCTCAGGCATTCGTCTGAGGTTAACCCAGGATAGTGGTGTACTCTCCGAGCCGAACATGGATGAAAGTGAATCAGTGCTCGATGAACCCAAAAGTAGTTCTGAAGATTAGACAAGTCAATTGCCTGTGAATAAACGTTTTAAATTAGATGAAAGATGAGATTCCTTCTTATATTTGGAGCCTTCACTTACCTAAATTTAGCAACTATTAATGTTAATGGTCTATGTATGGATCATAAGCAAATTAAATTGATTGATTTTATGTATTTTTATCATTTGGATGTAATAATTTGTGCAAGAACATAATGTCAAAGAAATATCGCAACTTGAGTATGTTGAAAAGCATTGCGATATCATACTGAATCCAACTTTCTTGCTGAAGGGAGGCACAGCTATCCTTTTCAATAAAAAGTCAAGAGTGAAGGTTCTGAATCATGAGATGGATGTAAAGGTCAATAAATCAGTGTAAAATGTTCCTATAAAGGAAACAGATTTCCGATTAGTAATGTATATGCCCCTTCTGGGACAAATAAGAAAAAGGAAAGGGAGGAATTGTTCTTAAATGTTATGCTGTATTTACTTGAGAAAACATTTACGAAATGTGATCATAGGGGGAGGGGGCGATTGGAACAGTATAACAAGTAAGAGAGATTGTTCTAACTATGATAACCATATTAGTTCAGAAGCTCTTCAAAAGTTGAAAAATGATTTGCGCTAAGAGATGTGTGGCTCTTAACAAATCGTTTGATAGAGTATACGTAATATATTAGACATAACTATGGCTCTAGGATTGATCGTATATATGTACGAGATCTGAAAAATAATGTAACTGAATCTGAAAATATACCATTGAGTTGGTCTGATCATAATTCTGTTAGGGTTAAGATTAGATGGACAATGATATTAGTATTGGCAAGGGATACTGGAAATTGAATACAAATATACTAAGTAACTCTATAACAATGGAAAACTTTATTCATTTTGGGAGAATTTGAAAGGGAAAATAGGTGATACACATTTCATTCAATTTTAGATTTGGTGGAATTATGCAAAGGGTCAAACTTAGACTCTTTTTCGTTAAAATCTCAAAAACTATTAATCAGGAGAGATTTGGGTTACTGAATTTGCTGAAAACAGAATTAAGGAGAAATTATTGGATCCATTCTGCCAACTGCAATAGTTTTCAAAAAATAGAGGAACTTAAAGAAAGAATAAAGTTGATTGAAGATGAAATATGTGAAGGGGTTAAGATAAGAGCTAGAATTGATGAAAGAATGAATGGTGAAAAAATATGTACATATTTGATAGGAAAAAGAAAAGAATGTGAAAACTAGTATCGTTAAACTTTGTGAAAAGGAGGGTGTATATGTATCAGATACAAAGGTCTATACAAAGGAATATATTGAGTTTTTTTATACAAATCTATACAAAGAAGAAGCTGTTGACTCTGAATTAAAATATAAATTTCTTGAAACTATGAAACGCTGTCATAGATGATGACATGAATTTAACCCTGAAGGCTGAAGTAACAGAGAAAGAGGTTTGGAAAGCTATATGTGGAATGCAAAAATGGGAAATGCCCTGGTATGGATGGATTAGCTATCGAATTTTACAAAAACTATGTGGAGTATTATAAAAAACGAATTTCTGAAAGTACTGAGATACATTTAGTAAATTTGAAATGTGGAAAGACTCAAATAAGGGAATTATTAAGCTTGTACCAAAGGGTGGAGATAAGTGTGATCTTAATAACTGGAGACCTATAACCATGTTTAAACGTAGATTACAAAATTATAGCAAAGGTTGTGGCAAACAGATTAAAGTCAATGCTTTCAACATTCGTATCAAGGAACAGTTCTGTGCTGTCCCTGGAAGGTCAATAAATAATTGTAACACATTGTTAAGGGATATAATATACTACTTGAATAATGAGAACAAGCCAGCTGCCCTAATAAACCTAGATTGGTACAAAGCATTCGACAGGATTAACCTGGACTTTCTCTTTGAGATACTGTCCAAACTTGGATTTTCCTTAGATTTGTAAACTAATTAAAATGCTTTATAAGGATGCCAAAAGTTGCATATCCACAAATGGCCATATATCCGACACATTTCCTATAAGAAGTCTGTTCGACAGGGTTGCCCATTATCAATGATTTTGTTTGTTATAGCTCAAGAAACCATTGTACAGAATGCTGAAGCTGAAGTTGAAGGAATTTTCTCCAGACTTTCCAAATGGGTTAAAAACTGTTGTTGTTGGCTTTGCTGATGATAGCACTACTATTGTAATAAATTAAAATAGGTATTTAAAAAAGCTTCACTGGTCATTAGTGAGTATGAAGAAGCAAGTGGAGCGAGACTTAACAAAAAGAAACATACCTGGTGGGAATTGGATCATGGAAAGATAAAGTTGACTGGCCAGAAACCGGGATAGAAAGGAAAACGGACAGTTTTAAAATCCTAGGTATAATCCATAATAATGATTATGAACAATCTGTAAGGTTGAACTGGGAAACACCAAAGACAATATTTTGAAAATGTTAGGGCCACTTTAATAAAATAAACGAAGACAACTTTATTCCAAAAGAGTGTACCAGTGAATGTAACTGTACTATCCAAGGGATGGTATATCCCAGGTGTATCCAGTTCCAGCTGATGTTGGTAGATGTATAGAAAAAGTGTATTTTCAAATATTTGTGGAATGGCAATTATCAGCCCATCAAAAGGAAAACTATGTACCTCCTTAAGAGTCGGAGGAGGATGTGGGATTGTAAATCTAACTGTGAAAGCAAATTGCATGCTTTTTAGCAGCTTTTACAAATGTATTATTAACAGAGCAATAGGATGTGAAATCACTGCATATTATTGTAAGCTGAGACTTTCTTACCTTGTTGATTTTAACAGATTTAAGGAATCCACAATTTTTAACACTAACATATTATGACAAATAATAAAGATACTTCATTCTGTAATAAAAGATAAAGACCTATCCTTTGCTAAAATCGAAACATATTTATGTTACATGATGAGTGTGAATCAATTCTACCAATATTGAAGAAAACTATCCGTTGTTTAACTGGAATGTTGTATGGGAAAATTTTAATAATAAGTGGATTGATCCAATAAACAGGGAAATATTGTTCAAGTATATCCATGAAGTCTTAGCTACAAAGGATAGGTTATTTATGATGAACATAACTGATAATTATCTGTGTAGTAATTGTGGAGAGGCTGAAACAATTATGCATTTAGTTTATTTTTGTAAATTGAAGAGAACAGTTGTAAACTGGATGAAAAAGGTACTGAGCCAGGTTTGTAAAATAAATACTGTAGTTTTCTCTAAAGGTTTTAAAACTAGATTTCAAACATACTCAAAAAAAGATATACAGCAATGATTTTAATAAGTGAATATATAACTGGAATTTGGTACATTCATAAAGTAATGCCCTTAACAGATGAGTTAAGTATGATTTCGTTCATGAGAAGTAGAATGTGCAAAACAAGATTTGTATTGTTAAAAGCACTTGGGGATAAATGTAAAAAAATCTTTACTTCCCAATATGTCCATTCTCTTTTTTGTAATTAATAATTTCATTTATGTAAATAAATTGTAATGTATATACAATATTATAAATTGTAAGAAACTGTAAATGTATATTTTCTAAATAAAAGTAAAAAAAAAAAAAAAATATTCGATCAAGGCTGGAATCCGTTTTCGATATTTTGTTTTGTTTAGGGGAGACTATATGATTCATTTCGCATAGTTTGGGGAATGACCGTTTTCTTTAATTGATTATCAGTTTTATCGTCATTTCCTTCGAAACGAACCAGTATTCTGCAGCCTTGCAGATGAAAATACGTATTACACACGTAAATCGATATATCTGATATGACGGAAATATAAATTTTACCACAATGAGACCAGATAGCAGCAAATTTCGATAAATTCGATTTGATAAAGTACTCTTAATGTTTCCTCATAATGGTTACCAGAGGGCCAGCTCTGGCTATCTCGATAAATAGTCCTTGAATCTTGATTTATTTCGTTAACGGATGTCGCCCCATGTGCCGTTTCCCGCGCGAATATTTCTATTTTAAAGGATAGAGGCGGAATTGTGAAACTCTTTTCGAATCGTGTATTGTAAATGTAAAACATATTCGGTTTTCAACTCCAAGATAAACTTCATTAACAAATAAACCGTCTTTTTAACCTGAAACAAGGATAGCCCACCCTCCAGTGACGTCATGAAAGCGCAAGGATCCTTAAGGGATAAATTCTGTTTTATTTAGCAATCAATAGATGGCCCCTAATGTATCTAACGAGCATGGCAGGTGATTAATGTAGTGTCTATTTGTCAATTACCCTACTTTCGGTAGTTATACTATTTTTCATTAATGCATTTCTCTTGTGATTTGGGCATTTATTTTCCATCAGTAAGGTCAAGGCGACCTTGTGATACTCCTTAATTGACTGTTACTCATTTCCAACAAGGGAAATGCATAAATATTGAATAATAAGACATAATTATAAACTACATAACTACCGTTAGCTCAATTAATGTTCGATGTGGCATGAGGTGGGCGGGGAAATCTTGACATATATTTCAATTTTACGTTAAAACGATGCATTTGAAATCCATATTAAGGTACTATTGATATGAATAATTAATCAATTGCGTAAATATAAGTGGTATTCATTCCACGTTGTAAATTATTCAAGTGAAAACCGGAGAAAAATACGATTGACGAAGAACGAAAGGTAAGGCATCCGTCGCCTTCAGCCAATCACAATAAGGCTCCCGCCGCCTCCAGCCAATCAGGGCGCGTTCTACAAAGTGGCTAATAGATGGCGCTGAGAGCATCATTGGACGCGTAAAATAGCTAAAATAGTCAAGAAATCAGTGACCACGTGGGTCCTAGAAATCCTGCAGGGCTGGTAGCGAGGCTAGACATTTGGCAGTTTGTAGAGTGTTGAATTATTTATCCCTTGTTATATTTATTTCTAATTTATTTTTTTCATTCGTTAAGGAATAAATTTGGGTTTATGTTACTGGCAAGAACTACTGCTGAATGATGAAATCTTAACAGCTTCTATTGGGCCATTATACATAAGATTTAGGACACTTGTTGAATAATCAATATTCCTTCAGTAAGATTTATAAATGCCTAAGGTTAATTATCTCATATTTAGCGTAAAGGTGATTGAGGAACTGTATTTATAAATATTAAATCTTCAACAACTGTTCAAGTTCCTCACTGGTGAGACGGCGTTGCCAAATCTCATTGATTCATATTGAATATACCGTCATTATACATAAATTTGTGACACTTTATTTATATCAAATATTCCTTCACAAATGTCTTTTAATATTTAAGGTTCATGATGAGGAAATCTTAAACATGTTTCCGGTACAACGTACTGTCCTGATTTTGCGAATATTGTGTATAGCTTTTCATGAATGAATTGATTGATTGACTTTATGGATACTAAAGCTAGCGTTACACATCTAGGTTATTGACGCCATAATAAAATTAAATAGGAAAATAAAAACAAAATCATATTGAATTTGAAAGTAGTTTTTCTTTTCTTTTATTATAAAAATAACACCTGTATATACAATATTACATGTAATCAGTCAATAGTGCTAACATTTGGCAAATTCTATGATCATATGCGTACACAATAGAATTGTAATGATATTTAAGTACTACAACTATGTACAAAATCATCACAACTTTTTTTTTGTCTCTTATTATAAAAATACAATTACATTTCAATAATTTACATTATTTGAATAATTCTCTTAATACAAAAATATAAACATAAACTTTGAAATTTGAGCACTAAGGCTTTTCACCAAAAAATGGCTATAGAGGAAATCCAGTGAAAAAACCTCACAGGAGCCACTGACGTGAAATGCAAGTTTTTTTTTTTTTTTTTTTCAAATAAAAAGTCAAAATTTATTTGTTCTTGCCCACATTCGCTTTACAAAATTAACATTGTGCAGATAATTAACTGTTACATATCTTGCACGTGTCTCCCCTCTGGTAATTCTGTTGGAATTATCTAGAAGACCGGCTCTGCAGAAAGAAGATAGCTTCTTCGAGTATGTTATGTCCCTTGATGAAGACTCTTCAGATAGAAGACCTTTGTTAAAGCGGGAAAATTGTTGGATATCTAGATGCATTCTTGCATATGTCTCCCCTCTGGTATTTCTATTGGAATAATCTAGAAGACATGTTTTGCAGAAAGAAGGAATTTAGTTCCTTCAAGTATGGTAAGTCCCTTAGCATACTTGTAATAGAAGATATCTTCCAAAGCAGGCAGATAACTACATATCTAGATGTACCTATTCATGCAGATGTCTTCCTTCTGGTAATTCTTTAGGAATAATGTAGGAGACCAGCTCTGCGGAAAGAATGAACTCAGTTTTTTCAAGTATGCTATTGTAATGATAACTATGAGAAATACTATTAGATAGGGTAGAGTAAAACCATACAATAGAGAATAATCAGAGAAAAAGATTTTTCTCTATAAATGACCAGAACTCTCAAATAAATCAGAAGTAAATAAAACAGGTTTTCCAGAATATAGAAAGTAGTTAATTCAGGTGATAGAGAAATACATAAATATAATAGCTGTAGAAGGAGATAAATTACGAAGAACAAATGTCTTACAGCATAAGATTTTGTTAGATGATGGAGCCAAGCCATTTTTTATTCTTTATTACAGATTACCAATAAGCCCGAGAACCGTAGTCGATAATTTGATAGAGGAAATGAAAAGAGATGGAGTAATAATTCCTACTAAATCTCCATGTAATTCTCCATTGTTACTTGTTCCAAAGAAAGATGGCAGTTGGAGACTTGTAATAGACTATAGAAAGTTAAACTCCAACGCAGTTCCAGATAGGATGCCAATGCGGTAATTCAAGATATGTTAGCTCAATTATGAGGGGCCGAAATATTTTCATCCTTAGATCGACTTAGTGAATATTGGCAAGTACCTCTAGATGAAGAAGCTAAACAATTCACAGCCTTCAGCACACATAAAGAACATTTACAGTTTGAAGCAATGCCATTTGGACTCAGATAAGCTCCTTTGACATTTGTTAGATTAATGTAAAAAATTCTGGGAGATATAGAAAATGTTGCAGTATATTTAGACGATGAAATAATTTTCAGTAAAGATTTAGAAGCCATCTCAATACATTAGAGTTGGTCCTAGGAAGATTAAGAATGGCAGAACTAAAGATTAGATTAAAGAAATGTCAGTTTCTGATGAAGTTATCAGAATACTTGGGTCATGTAATTAGTGAAGACGGACTGCGAATGCAAGCAGGTAAAATAAAGGCAATAATTAATTATCCAGCTCCCACTAACTTGAAAGCATTAACAAGGTTCCTCGGCATGGTGGGGCTATTATCGACCATTTATCAAGGGTTTTGCTACTATAACCAAACCTTTGACAGACTAACCAAAAAGGATGTTATATATTAATGGAAGAATATACAAGAAACAGCCTTTTAAACATTAAAGAACAAAATGACTAGGAACCCTGTTTTGGTCTACCCAGATTTTTCTAAAGGTTTTTATTTATCTTGTGGTGTCTCGAGTACAGGGCTAGGAGCTGTATTGTTACAGAAGGCCAAAACTAGGATGAGGACAGTATACTATGCTAGTAGAGTTTTAATACCCAGTAACTAACACTAGCTTACTGTTAGTCACCTTCCGTGGTCTATTCGGAAAATACAACATTAGGTTATTTATAAAAAAAGTCCTGTGTTTTCAAGCTTTCAAAGAATATGGTGCACATATGAAAGAAATTACAAAGGGTATTTGGAAATACAGGAAGAGCAAGTTAATACCAGGTACACTATTCAACATTCAAGCTGTAGCTTAGGTTAAACTCCTTGCAAACTGAGAAGTAATATTCTCTTATGCCTTACACATCAGGTGAGACCTGTTCGCTAAGCATATTCTGCCTGGCTGTTATCAAGGTCTTTCGGGTTTATAACAATCGTCATCATTAACTGTGCTTTCCCTTTATATTGCTATCATTATCAGTGTTCATATTATATTATAATCGTTACTCTATTGATTCCTGTTATTTTTACCTGGGGTTGAAATCTCTATAGGTAAATTTCAAGTAGATAATATATTAGGAAGCCAGGCTGGGGAGGTGAGGGTAGTCAGGAACTGCGTAGGTGTTGGGAATGAGTCTCTCTCTCTCTCTCTCTCTTTATATATATATATATATATATATATATATATATATATATATATATATATACACACACACATATATATATATATATATATATATATATATATATATATATATATATATATATAGTATATATATATATATATGTATATATATATATATATATATATATATATATATATATATATATATACACACACACACACACACACACATATATATATATATATATATATATATATATATATAATATATATATAAGTTCTCCCTAAGTTATACCACAAAACCAACACAAGGAGAAAACAGAAACAAGATTTTAGCTATATGATATATCTCTATATATTTATATAATTATAAACTCTGATATAAGAACCTCTATGAATCTCACTTGGTGATACATGACAATGACTTTCTGGAATAAGAGAGGAAGAAGAAGAAGAAGAAGAGGAAGAATTTGTTCAGTGCTGCACCGTCCGTCAACATAATTCCTCAGGATTCCTAAGAATTCCTAAAAGGTTTCCTAAGACCTCCTTCAGTTATTCTCGTCGTCGTCGTCGCCTTCGCCATCGTCATCAGGCTGGTCTCCCTGGAAGGTCCTTGGCACGACGTTGTCCTCGACGACTCTGTAGCCGAAGCGGTCAGCCTCGTACTTGACGAAGTATTCGTTACCGTCAGGAGCGGTCCATGAGTACTCTCCCTTGACGGCTCTTCCTGGCTGCCCCTCCTGCTCCTGCTCTTGGTTGTCGAGCTCGAAGTCGACGATGTCGTCTGAAGGGCGAGCGGCGCTAAGGGCCACGAGGCCAAGGGCGATAAGGAGCTGAAATGAGAAAGGTAAAAATCGTAAGTATAATTTTCGTAGAATAATAAGGACAAGGAAGTATTTGAGACTGAAGAATCTTTCTTTAAATATTCAACCTTCGACACAAAATCAATTTAAGATAATATAAAATAGATTACTTAAGGAATAAATAAATCTAGAGCCACGACGCTAAAGACAACAAACAGCTAAAATAGATGGTAAAAAGTCCTAAGTATAATCTCCATTATACCAATTAGGGGCAGGAACTTCGGACACTGAAGAATTCTTCATCAAACATTAAAATTTTTTTGTACAACATTGATGTAAAGGATTACTTAAGAAGTAAATGCATCTAGATCCACGAGCCCCAGGCCAACAAGAAGCTAAAATGAAAACGGCAAAAAGCATAATTTCCATATACCAATAAGAGGCAGGACTTTTTTTGGAGACTGAAGAATTCTTCATGAAACATTAAACTTTCGACCCAAGATTGATGTAAGAAAAAAACAGAAGACAAGATTACTTAATAAATAAATAAGTCTAGAGACACGAGGCAAAAGGACAGCAAGGAGATATAAAAAAGGGCAAAACGTTCTAAATATAGTTTTGTATATCAATAAAAGCTATGAATTTTAGAGACCAAAGAATTCTTCCTCAATCACTATACTTTTGACACAAGATTGACGTAAGAATGACGCAAGAAATACATTAATCTGAAAGGAGAATTAATATCTTTGCAAGTTAATGGGGCTATGGTTTGAGAAACAGCTGATGCAAAAATTATCAAGTCATTTGAAATAAATCGTCCAAATTTTCAAACAAACGGATTAGAAGAAGTCAAATTGTGACCGTTATCTCACGTCGATCAACATTTCCGTGATGTTGACAAACTTCACTGATGTTCTAGAAGTAGTTACTTACCAGGAACTTCATCTTTGCCTCTGAGGATTGAGCTGTTGTGCGTCCTGGGATAGGATGCTCGTCCTTTATATAGGTCTCTGGAGTAATTGTCTAAGCACTGCCAATCTCCTAGTGGTAGGACCATCTCCTCCTCATCCTTTGCTTCTGATTCCTCCTCCTCCTCCCCCTCCTCCTCCTCCAGGTCCTGTTTTCTACTCTCCTTGCCCTTTTTTATCCCTCCCACTCCTCCTCCTCTTCACCTTCTTTTTCTCCCTCAACCAGTGCAGAACTCATGCAAATGGAGGGAATTTTACCGAAGTTGGCCCAGGTCCTGTCCTGTCCTGCCGAAAAAAAAAAAAACAGGACTGAGGAATCCTTGTCGTTGGCTGCTGGTGGAGTCCTTTCGATTTCGCTTTGCCCTGAAGTATTGCTCTCGCTTTTGGAGAAGAATGAGAGTAAATAAAAGGGATTGGTATGTGTAGCCAAAGCTGGGAATGGACACTTCCTTTGAGCAAAGTAATTTTGCAAATGCTTCCATGTTTTGCAACGGTCATCTAAGGATTTGGTGTCCCTATCGAAAGCTGGCTTAAGGGCAAATGGTTTATAAGCATTATTATATTTATATTCCTCAGGCCCGTACGCAGACTTTTTTTATTATTATTATTGGAGAGAGGGGTGGTCTTTTTCCAAAAACTGGACATTTTCTTCTATAAATGTCATTGTATATATAGGTATATATCATATTCCTATTATCACTATTGTATTATCTACTACTAAAGAATGATGTTAATGTTTAATAAAAAAAAATTATATATACAAAAACTTGGCAGAAAAAACTAAATATTGTTATTTATTGCTCTGTAAGTACAGTTCAATGAAATGGAGAGTCACAGAAAATATGACCTTCCAGAAATTTGGGGTTAGGGGGATCGTTCGACACCCCTCGACAACGGCCTCCCCCCATTACAGGCCGGTTTCTCCATACAAAATAACCGATAATCATCCAAAAAAGACATCATCCCTGTTAACTGGCGAATCTGTCATCGTCTCCAACGCCCCCGTAACGAAGACAGCCGTGAAATTCCTAAATTCATATAATTCTTTTGCTTCATCTCTCACAGATCAAAGTTCTTCTCGAGCTTCCAATCTCATATTTCATGGACTAATTCAATTAGCTTCACATATCTAAATTGGCAGCCACCAGTGGCTGATTTTTAAATCAAGTCTTGTTAAAAAGGATTGCTGCATCAGCTCCATTCATTTTGTATAGAGTCTTCTCTATTTTCCTTATCAAGGATTTCTCAATGTTGCTAAAACTGGCAAGCAACGTGCCAAAGGGTATCGTCAAATCCGGTATAGTCATATTCAATTATATTTATTTATTACTGCTACTTCAAGTTGTTCTCTCTCTCTCTCTCTCTCTCTCTCTCTCTCTCTCTCTCTCTCTCTTGACGCCCAGATCTGCCAGGGCATTAAAATACATACACTACTTCACAACAAGTCTTAACCCAAATATTCGGTCTGTGGGACTCGTGCCTTTTCTGAAACCGGCCTCTTCGACTCTTAAGCTTTTTTATCAGTTTCTTTCTCCAACCTTCAGAAATAAATGATTAGTGGATATTTTTATATTGCCAAGATAGCGCGAGAGCGAACGATACCTCTTTCTATTTACCTCGTTCAGTCAGATTGCTTTTATCTGGTACCGTTATCATGACTTCCTATTCTCAGATACCAGGTTTTGTTGCCTCATTCCATATCTTGCTATAATCCAAGTATTACAAGAGGTCATCAAGCACTTGTCACAGACACACACAAATATATATACATACACACACACACACACACACACACACATATATATATATATATATATATATATGTGAATGGGTACCAACAGCTTTTTACCAAGTTAAGGTAAATAGTTGTGAGAGACGAATGAATTCATTCCTGGCCTTATTGTAACCCACAACCCCTCACGTCAGATTCCCGCCCACCCACCGCCCTCCCCCTACCCCCAGTGACTGGCTAATCAATCACTTCAACTGGAAATGGCTTTATCATCTCTATGCATTTTCCTTGCAATGATTGATTGCTACAACAATCTGTCTGGGCATAAGTCACATCCGCCTTATGCTTCGTTGTTTTTCTTGACCAAAATACGTTCAGAGATTTGAATTATTTTCGATTATTTCTGTATTTGTATTTTGATGTGAAGAGAATTAATTAATCTTTGACCAGAAAAACTTGTCAATTAGGTTATACACATTGAAGAGACGTATCCCGTTGTTCTTACTATTTTTAATACCTATTAATCAGTAGCTATTTTTGTATGTATTCGTATATATACACACACATCACACACATACACACACACACTTTTATATATATATATATATATATATATATATATATATATGTATGTGTGTGTGTGTGTGTGCGTGTGTGTGTGCGCGTGTGTATATATATATATATATATATATATATATATATATATATATATATATATATATATATGCAATACATACATGCATGCATGCATGCATACATATGAGGTGGTGTGTGTGTGTGTGTGTGTATTACTGAAAGTTCTATTCATCTTCATTATTTTTCGTCTGCATAGTCATACTTACATGTGTTTTTATCTTTGTTTTCCCATGAATAATAATGATAATAATAATTAGTAATAATAATAATAATAATTAATAATAATAATAATAATAATAATAATAATAATAATAATAATAATAAAGAATAATAATAATAATAATAATAAAGAATTTCATATCTTTTACCCATCATGAATTTCATTATGGTACTGACCAACTGTTGTAAACATTGCTGTTGTTGTTGTTGTTGATAAACAAGCCAAACGACCATACACCCTGCATAGCCAACCCCACCCTAAAAAAAAAAAAAAATCTAACCCAACTCTCATTTTTAATCACCCCCCTCCCCGTTGCACCTACCGCCCCCCCCCCCCCTTTTTTTTTATAGCCCACGCACGAATCGAACCCGTGATTCCACGGCGACCTTGAATATCACTCGTCGTCGTCTTCAGGTACTGGGTCGCCAAGATCGCAGCTGTCTCAATAAAACATCTGAAGGATACCGACCCTGAGGTATGCCGACCATATCAAGGTCACTTTCGTTTTTATACGCCAAAAGGGCGTGAGGGTTTTTTTTTTTTTATGAGGATCTGCAGGAGTTATTGCCCATACGCTATATGGTGTGGGAAAGGTGCCCTACCTGTGGTTATCTTCGCTCACCTGTGATTAGGCGGACCTGCTTAACACCTGAGCTTATAGGGACTTGTTCTGGGTTAGTGTTTAGTTGTGTTACATAGGTCGCGACCATTACTATTACACACACAAACACACATACACATGCATACAGACATACATACATAAAAACACGTGTATACTTACGTGCACCTGTCCACAAACACACTCACAACAGATATGTACATATATGTATGTGTACGTATATATACACATACAGATGTGCATATATATGCATATGCTTATCATATTTTTTTATAAAGCTTCTTTACCGGATTAGCAAGCACCGATCATCATATTAATGTATGAATATATCTGTGCATCATTACGGGCATGTGTAAATTCGGGCATACTTATGAATACAATATAAAGAATGTATGTATATTATTCACTAATGGAATTTAACATTATATTCATATACTTATATATCTATCTATCTATCTATCTATCTAATCTATATTATTCTAATATATCTATAATATATAATATATATATTATATTATATTATTATATATTTTTTTTTTATATATATAATGATATATATATATATATAGAATTAATATATGAAACGTCATAGATAAAAGATACTTTAAAATATAACTTACAGTATTACAGTTATCTCGAGAAATTCACTTTTGGCTCAAGAAAATTTCCTCGGTCGTCTCAAATATTAGAAACAAAGGGATATCTGAGGACCACTTTTTTCCAACGCAGCGCAGCGCCGCTGACTGTGACTTGTTCTAAACCGTGGCCGTAAGAAAAACTGTCAAGTTTACCCCACCCTCAACCGTGATTGAAGCCTGGAAACGGCCTTTGACGTCCGCCATGAGAAAACTGGTTAATGTTACCTCAGAACACATTGAGAATCTAAAACCGTTCGTAACAGTATAACCGCCAGACAATGTCCAAATTGACCTCCTAGTAAATTGCGATTGTCTAGAGCAGCTAATATGGACAAAAATCAAGCTATACGAGACTGACGTTCGGAACTCTTTTGGTCAGTTACGAAGGAAATATTCTAAAATTAATTTAGGTGTAACTGGTACTGACGTTTTGAAGTTATTTGGCGACTACTGGCAACCTATCAAAACAACCGACAAGACAGACTAGTAAAGAACTGGCCAGCGATGACACATGGCAATGGCTACAGAAGGAATGGTAACAGCGGCACAAGATCAGGCCCTAAGACCCAGAAATATGTTCAAAGAACGATGGATGGAAAGTAACATCTCTCCAATATGCGGAGTGGCAATATGAAAAACGAGACCATAGACACATACTGGCCAGCGATGAAACACGGCAATGGCTACAGAAGGAATGGTAACAGCGGCACAAGATCAAGCCCTAAGACCAGAAATGTTCACAGAAAGATAGATGGAAAATAAACATCTCACCCATATGCGGGAAGTGCAATATGAAAAACGAGACCATAAACCACATAGCAAGCGAATGTCCGGCACTTGCACAGAACTCCGATAAATTATTATTATTATTATTATTATTATTATTATTATTATTATTATTATTATTATTATTATAAGAGAATTTCCTCTCGGTAAATACACGACTAAGCTCTGCATATTATCAAACAGAAACCAGGTAATTTGACACATTATATTCTTCAAGTAAACTGACCATCTATGGAGACACGAACTTAGGACTTAAACTACCCAAATAATTAAGGTGAAAATATTTCATAAAATCTCTCGGTATCAAATAACATTGAAAGGGGACTAACAGGGTACATTAAAAGGACAGACAAAGCGGAAAATAAAAGCAAAGGGAGGAAATATTTCGGCAATTATTAAACTCGGTAGCAGACGTCCTGGGTCTGATGTGTAAAAACTGCCGTAAATTGCATCCAACTGGTCCCAAGGCTGACCATTAAGGCTGTGCAACAAAAACACGGGCATGTTCTTATAACAGCTCCCCAAATCATCATCAGTGAATCTCTTGGCTCCAGTGCATTCTATTTGATAAGACCTTCTTTTTTATACGATGATTTCTGAAGGTCATCAACAGCGCAGGTGAAGAAATGGTTTGTCTTCGCTTGTATCTAGCTAGATTCGCGTTACGCTGGAGACCGAAGACAGGCTTGTTTTAAATATGATACTCTGTATTATATATTAAATTCATTTTTTTATATGTCACTCCTTATTTGTGCTCTGGCAGCTGTGTTTTAGCACCTTGTGATTGGTGTTGTAAAACGCGAAAATGGAAAACTCCACGAAGCAGTTTTTGTGTTGCTTTGTGACACTCGTTACCGACGCTGGTTCGTCAAGATGGTTTTGAAGAAACTGCTCCCAAATAAAAAACCTTATTTTTTCGTCTAAGATTATTATTATTTTGTCTAAGATTATTATTATTTTGTCTAAGATTATTATTCCTTTTTCTAAAATTATTATTATTTTGTCTAAGATTATTATTATTAGTTTTTGTTTCAGATCATTATTATTTTGTCTAAGATTATTATTATTTTGTTTAAGATTTTGTCTAAGATTATTATTATTTTGTCTAAGATTATTATTATTTTGTCTAAGATTGTTATTATTTTGTCTAAGATTATTATTATTTTGTCTAAGATTATTATTATTTTGTCTAAGAATGTCATTATTTTGTCTAAGATTGCTATGATTTTATCTAAGATTATCATTATTTTGTCTAAGATTGTTATTATTTTGTCTAAGATTATAATTATTTTGACTAAGATTATTATAATTCTGTCTAAGAATATCATTATTTTGTCTAAGATTGATATTATTTTGTCTAAGATTATTATCTTTTTGTTTAAGGTTATTATTATTATGTCTAAGATTGTTTTTAGTTTGTCTAAGATTATTATAATTTTGTCTGAGATGAAAATACATTTTTTCCGAGGTACAGCGAATTGGATATTAAAGGAAAGTTGTAGCTTTATGCTTATATATGAATCACGGTTGTGATAAAAATTCATTCATGTATGTATGTATGTATATATATATATATATATATATAATATATATATATATATATATATACATATATATATATATATATATATATATATATATATATATATATATATATAATATATTATATATATTATATATATATATAGATTAATATATATATATATATATATATATATAATATATAATATATATATACGTATATATATAAATATTCCTTTACAGTCTTGTGTCATACCTGCTGCCAATCGTGCAAGGTAAAATCCCCGTTGCAAAAACATATTCTCCTTGCCAGATGCAACAAGGAATTCATGAACATAGATCTGAGCATAACTGTGTTTTCGTTACTTTAGGGAATAAGGTCGCTGGAAGGAATAGCATATAAAAAAAAAAGGTCAGTGTGTGAATGACATGGAAGAAAAAAAAGCAGTTTTGTCAATTAATCGTATGGAGGTATGTAATAGTTTAAACCTGAATTTTGATGGTATGTCTGTAGTTTAGGAATCAAAGGTAAACCTACTTACCTTGTTGACACTGACTGCCACATTATCATTATTATTATTATTATTATTATTATTATTACTATTATCATTATTATTATTATTATTATTATTATTATTATTACTACTATTTTGGAAGAAGACCCTCTTTTAAACAAATTCTGTGGATTAAAATGGCAGAATTCAACGAATTAATCTTATTTATTATATTTTCTATTTTTCTAATTACTCGCTTTTCTGGCCAATTATTAAGAAACATCGCTAAGCCAGAAATGCGAGCAATAAGAAAAATGGAAAAGTAATATGTAAGATTAATTCGCTGAATTCTGCCATTTTATTCACAGTATTATTATCATTAGTATTATTATTTCTATATTTATTTATTTTATGATTTATTTATTTTTTTTATTTATTTATTTTTGCTCTATCACAGTCCTCCAATTCGACTGGGTGGTATTTATAGTGTGGGGTTTCGGGTTGCATCCTGCCTCCTTAGGAGTCCATCACTTTTCTTACTATGTGTGCCGTTTCTAGGATCACACTCTTCTGCATGAGTCCAGGAGCTACTTCAGCCTCTAGTTTTTCCAGATTCCTTTTCAGGGATCTTGGGATCGTGCCTAGTGCTCCTATGATTATGGGTACGATTTCCACTGGCATATCCCAAATCCTTCCATTTCTTCCTTTTTGCTTCTGTAGCTCCAATCTCAGGCTGTTGATTACTGTCGTTGTGGTGATCAGTTGCTGGATGACGACCTCCAAGTACCTGACCGTCTTCCCCTTCAATTGGGTTGAATACCTGGTAGCCGGACGAAGCTCCTCTGTTGCCAGAGGTTCCATTTACGTCGTTGTCGTTTATTCCTTCATTTCTTTCCATCATTGCTGAGTTTTGCAATTTAACCCATAACTGGACCCTACCCCATCAGGGATAGGTACTCATTTACAGCTGAGTAGACTGAGGAAATTATGGTAAAGATCCTTTCCCAAGGAATCAACGCCGAGGAGAGCGGTCACCCATCCAACGGCTATTATTATTATTATTATTATTATTGTATTTAGGAAGTAGACCCTCTCTCAAGCATACTTTATTAAAAGTAATGGCTACTTCAGCAGCATTACACTTGTAGAGATTCTTCTCTATTTTCCGAATAGCGGCTTTTTCCGTGCTACTTAGACAGGCTAGTAGAGCGCCTATGGAGGTCATGATCAAATACAGAGTAAAAAATTGGTGTATATATTTGAATTTTACAGATAAACTATGATACCATAGTTATCAAAGCCATAACGTATATATATATATATATATATATATATATATATATATATATATATATATATATATATATAGATATATATATATATATATCTCTCTCTCTCTCTCTCTCTCTCTCTCTCTCTTGAAGCAAGCGAGCTTTCGTCTGGAGCTGCCACATCCTTGGGCTGGGAAGCTGAGGGTGGACTGATCTTGAAGCGGTGTCCGTAGTCGTTTATATTTGGAGTTGACAGCAGGGGGGGGGGTCTGCCCCATGATGATACTACTATTGGCTGGTGGCGGTAGGTCGAGGACGGACACCGCTTCAAGATCAGTCCACCCTCAGCTTCTCAGCCCGAGGATGTCTGGCAGCTCCAGACGAAAGCTCGCTTTGCTTCAAGAAAGAGAGAGAGAGAGAGAGAGAAAGAGCGAGAGAGAGAGAGAGAGAGAGAGAGACATATATATATATCGTTAATGACTTTGATAACTATGGTATCTAGTTTATCTGTAAAATTCAAAATATATACTCCAATTTTTGACTCTGTATTTGATCATGACCTCCATAGGCGCTCTACTAGCCTGTCTAAGTAGCACGGAAAAGCCGCTATTCGGAAAATAGAGAAGAAGTCTCTACAAGTGTAATGCTGCTGAAGTGAAGTAGCCATTACTTTAATAAAGTATTATTAAATTATTATTATTTGGAAGGAGAACCCTCTTTTAAACAAATTCTGTTGAATAAAATGGCAGAATTCAGCGAATTAATCTTATTTATTATCTTTTCTATTTTTCTAATTACTCCGCTCTTCTGGCCAATTATTAAGAAACATCGCTAAGCCAGAAATGCGAGCAATGAGAAAAATGGAAAAGATAATGTATAAGATTAATTCGCTGAATTCAGCCATTTATTCAACAGTATTATTATTATTATTATTATATTTATTATTATTATTATTATTATTATTATATTATTATTATTTTATTATTTTTATTTATTTATTTATTTTTTTTTTTTTTTTTGCTCTATCACAGTCCTCCAATTCGACTGGGTGGTATTTATAGTGTGGGTTTCGGGTTGCATCCTGCCTCCTTAGGAGTCCATCACTTTTCTTACTATGTGTGCCGTTTCTAGGATCACACTCTTCTGCATGAGACCTGGAGCTACTTCAGCCTCTAGTTTTTTCTAGATTCCTTTTCAGGGATCTTGGGATCGTGCCTAGTGCTCCTATGATTATGGGTACGATTTCCACTGGCATATCCCATATCCTTCTTATTTCTATTTTCAGATCTTGATACTTATCCATTTTTTCCCCTCTTTCTCTTCAACTCTGGTGTCCCATGGTATTGCGACATCAATGAGTGATACTCATACCACTTATTACTGCAAGGTAGCTGATGTTTCTTGCACAGGCTCCAGTGCGACATCAATGAGTGATACTTTCTCCTTGATTTTGTCAATCAACGTCACGTCTGGTCTGTTTGCAAGTATCACCCTATCTGTTCTGATACCATAGTCCCAGAGCATCTTTGCCTGATCGTTTTCTATCAATCCTTCAGGTTGGTGCTCGTACCACTTATTATTATTATTATTATTATTATTATTATTATTATTATTATTATTATTATTATTATTATTATTATTCAGAAAATGAACCCAATCCATATGGAACAAGCCCACCACAGGAGCCACAGACTTGAAATTAAAGCCTCCAAACAATAAGGCCTTAATTAGAAAGAAGTAACAGATATTAAAAGGAAAATACGGAAAGAAGACATCGCTTGAAATAAGGAAAATATAAGATACAAATGAATAACTAAATGCAAAGTTTACCTCAATGAAAGAAGGATAGAAAAAAGTTTAGATGTAACGTAGGAAAAATGGATGGAAAATAGGAGAATTCTATTTTCCATCATCAATATCCTTTCTGCTAGAAGTATGAAACATAGCTTCAAATATTATAATTATATCATATATAGGGTCACGGATACACAATATGAGATATTAAGTTCATAAGGATTTTTAATACACGTATTAATTTTACCAAATCTTATATTTCGAGAGTCTATGAATGTAATTATTATCCTTCCATTTCATGAAACTGAATTTGACTACTGTTATTTAGCTTATAACCTTGTGACTTAGTCATTTATCACTATTCAACGACGTAGTTACATGCTTCAGCATTACTTTACTTCTCTGAGCGTATACCACGATTCTGTGTACATCAGTACACCTTTCATTCGATAGTGTATCCATCTATTTTCCTTTCAATTCCTAGCATGTCCAGTCGCAAATAGACACCCAGAAACACCGCAATTAAAATAATGTAAAATATATGAGAGCGAGAGAAAAAAAAGGGGGCAGAAATGTCACACTTTCCAGGAACATAAATAAAAAAAAAAAGGAGAAATAAAAAATAACCTTTTCCTCAAACAGAGCTAAATGAAAACTGCGAACTCTGACCTTCACGTGATAGTTCACAGTAGCTATAAAGCCAGGTGCATACTAAACAAACGATAGGCATACGGGCAAACTAAGTTTATTGTTCAAGCATACCACTTTTTTCCCCAAGACAAAGTGGATTACGTATTGAAATATTCACGTACAGGGACTCAGCAGTTATTGCAAGCGAAGGCATGTAGAGATTTTATGTCTCATAGCAGACACATACACACACACACACAGCACACGCACATATGTACAAACACGCACAAACAGATACAAGGACACCAACTAAACAAGACGATGTCATCTGTGAAATATCTGGCTATGTGAGTGAGCCTGTGATGTTCTATATATATATATATATATATATATATATATAATATATATATATATATATATAAATATATATATATATATATATATAATAATAATATATAGAGAGAGAGAGAGAGAGAGAGAGATTACTTTAAGAATTGTCAGGGTAAAACGTAAGGCTTCCTAACCTTACCTTTCGTTCCTGGTGACATTTTAATGAATCTACTGTTGGCGCGTTTTTTTCTTTTATTGTTTATTTATTCAATTGGGCATGTACATAAATGCCGTCGCAAGTATAATTTATATATATATATATATATATATATATATATATATATATATATATATATATATATATATATAAATGGTTACTACATGTATATATGAATGTATTAGAATCTATGGAAAATCATAATTTTCATTTCGTCATATATCTCTTATCTATTTATTTCGACTATTTAGTCAATTATTCACAATTATTTTCAGGTTAAGGAATTATTTTGCTTGATTTCATACAGATTATAATCTGTATGAAAAAAAATACAACATACATTGTTGCAGATACATGGTTAAATATATACTATATATATATATATATATATATATATATATATATATATATATATATATAATATATATATATATATATAATATGAATGTATAAAAATGTCTTATTTTGTCATACATCTCTTATCAGTTTATTTCAGTTATTTATTCAATTATTCAAAAATATTTTCATGTTAAGGAATTATTTCTTTTTATTTCATATCCATTGTCATCTTAATTTTACATGGTTACATGTATATATGAATGTTTGAAAATGTCATATTTTGTCATACATCTCTTATCAATTTAATTCAATTATTTATTCAATTATTCACAAATATTTCCAGGTTAAGAAATTATGTTGGCAATGATCAACCGAACTCATTCTTGGCGATGTATATGACAAGGTCAATTCTCTCTCTCTCTCTCTCTCTCTCTCTCTCTCTCTCTCTCTCTCTCTCGCTGGTCACGGAGAAAACCTTAGAATGTCCTTTTCGTGGTTTGACATTTTTCTCTTCGATAATATTTCTCTGTGGAGTTCTTTATATTAACATTTTATACCAAGTATGTTTTTTATATATTCTTATATATATATATATATATATATATATAATATATATATATATATATATATATATATATATATATACTATATACACACACACACACACACACACACACACACACACACACACACACATATATATATATATATATATATATATATATATATATATCCATAAAATAATCAGAAAATAGATATCACATCTAATGCCCATTTTAAAATAAGTGCCCAAAAGGTACCAGAACTCATCTAAGCAGATATCATACACAATTGCCATTGAGGCAAAAAGCGGTCCATATTCCATTCGGTAAATTCAAATTTGGTTTTATGGCCTCATTTGCATAAAGAGACGATTAAGGACTGTTAGTCTCAATTAACGACTGATTCTGGATGACCTCACGTCTTGATCTTACTTTTGTATTTTTTCCCCTTTTTTATTATTGTTTATTATTTTTATTTTTAAACTGCATCTACGTCTGTTTGTTTACACAATCCTTTCTTTACCAAATTTTTGTGATTTTCCGTCTGACCCTTGGCTTATTTTTCAATCGTTTTATTATTATTATTGTTCATCTCTGTCTCTTTAGATCAGCATCACAAATATTCCACCTCAAAGTTGACCTTTCTTTATCAACTCTCTTCGAGATTTCGTCTGACCGTTTTCCGTCTCCCCGAGAAGCTTCCTGAACACAGCCAGTCTCAATTGTCAAATTCGTCAAATATATATATCTCTGCGTTGCAACGATGGACACGCGTATGTCGTTCACTATATGCAAGAATAAGATATGAATAAAAAAATGTTTATTAACTAAATGTGGTAGAATGGTATTTGTATGTTATCTCAATGAATGAAAACGTGCAAAATTGAATGAACTTATACAGTAAATAGTACGTGAATAAAGGTGTTTATTGCCGGAATAGAATAGATATCGGTTTTATCAATGAATGAAAAAGTGTAAAAATGAATGAACTTATATAGTACATGTTACATGAATAAAGGTGTTTATTGCCGAAATAAGATAGATGTATGTTTTATCAATGAATGAAAAAGCGTAAAATTGAATGAACTTATAAAGTACTTAATATTACGTGAATAAAGATGTTTGTTGCCAAAATAAGATAGATGTAAGTGTTATTGAATGGAATGGCGTGGAAATGAATGAACGTATCGTATATAGTACGTGAATGAAGGAATTGCAGAAATGCTTTATATGTGTAGGCTATGTATCAACGAATGGAAAGCTGAAGATATGAATGAACTTATCGTATAGAGTAGGTGAATGAAAGTGTTATTTTAACTGGGAAATATGACGTCTAGAATGAAAATCAATGGATGGTTCTCACCTTAATTAACTGCTAGTAATGCTAAGATCAATTTTATAGCTATTTCAATAAAAGCAACCTATTTTCGAGTAATAAACATCAGGATGTTGGAATGTTAATAAAAAAATTCAACATGACAGGCGCTCCAACCAACCAAAGAACGAGTTAGTGTTGAACACCCCGCTCAGCTAGAGAGTATATGCAAATGAGCGATACAATGAACAACTGTACAACCGGCTGAGTCAATTTCTGTAGTAATAAGTCAGTATTTTAACGTTAAGTGAACACGGGTCTTAGTTTTATTGATACAAGACAATTTATTCTTGGTAAAATCATTATTAACATGAAAACAAACACTTTATATCCACATCTGGATCACAGGTGGTTTTGCAGCATAAAACCCGTAGTTGGCAACTCTGCCTGAAATGACCTGGACTCGTATATCTTAAGACATGACCTGGCGTTCCCTGGGCACTCCCATGCCAAGGGGTATCCTGCCCTAAACCGCAAAAATCGGCCTTTCCTTCTTACGTGATAAATGAGTCTCGTAGACAGTTTCTTGTCTGATAATTTATCCTCCTGACTTTTTAATATATTTTTATCTATTTCTCTATTTATTCATTTTTTTAGTTTTTTTTTTTAAATAGGCGGGATCTCTTCTTTCTGTATTTCCCTTTACTTCCTCTTACTTCCTCTTACTTCCTCTTACTTCTTCCTAATCAACACCTGAATATTCTTTGGAATCTTGAATTTCAAGGCAATGGGCCGTTTTGTTAACTTTTTCCGTATGAATAGGTTTCATCTACTGCATAATAATAATAATAATAATAATAATAATAATAATAATAATAATAATAATAATAATAATAATAATAATAATAATAATAATAATAATAATAATTTTGTGTAGCATCAGTATAAACACTATGATGAAAATCGTTCATAATAATAATAATAATAATAATAATAATAATAATAATAATAATAATAATAATAATAATAATAATAATAATAATAATAATAGTAATAATAATAATAATAATAACATTATGTAGCATCAATATAAACACTATGATGAAAATTGTTCGCCAAAATAAATGTTAATATTCATAATTCTTTCCACTTTAAAATATATATCAACAGAATTCTCCCAAGATCCTGTACCTCTCTTAAATTGATCATGATAAGGAGAGCTGATCCGGTTCTCGAAAACTCTCTGCATAAATTTCAATATATTTTTGGCAAAAATGACCTAATATTTACACTTCTAATATTACGAGTGTTTACGATCGACCTTGATATAAAAATTATTTTATATGTTGGTGGAATATTTTTACTTGAAAGTTATTTTTGTGAGGTTATGAAATATTGCCTCTTCTTGTATGGAGGAAATGCCGTCGGTACACCTCACGCGGTGCACTGTAGGCATTACTAAAGGGTTGTTTGCAGTATCCCTTCGTCCCTTAGTTGTGTCAGCTTTTTAGCCATTTACTTTATCGTCACTCCCGATGACTTCCTTCAGTCTTGTTGTCCGACCTCTGTATTACTTTTTAGTGCAGCTGTAAGGTTTTCTCAAAGTTCTATCTTTACATCTTCGTACTTCATCTCCTTTATTTTCTGGGTCTTTATCATGCTGTCCATTCACTCCAACTCCCTGTTTCCAATGTCCTAAGCTCTGTATGCCTGGCAGTGCTCCAGTGTTTGTCTTGAAGACACAACTTCCTCAAGCTAGTCACTCAATATCTTTCTGAATTAACTGACTGATTTAAACCAGTCTGGCGACACACAGCAAAAAGGTCATCATGGTTATCCTTCTTATAAGGACATTACTTACAACTAACTGTTTTCAGTGTCATAACCTCCGAATATCAGAAAGTACTCCAGTGTTTTTCAAAAAAGTTAATCCATATTACCTCTCCGAATCAATTGAGTGATTTACGCCAAACTAGCGACACACAGCAAAAAGGTCACCATGGTCATCATTCTTATTAGGACATTACGAATAAAACTAGACCCCCCACCCCAAATTTGGGTTGATGGGCGTACTACTACAACTTAAGGCCCACAAAAATGAGGCCCAACAAAATTCAGGATATGTCGAACTCTGCAGGCCAAAGCTGCGGGACTTTGGAGTATGTAGTGACGTCACTGGTGGCCTTGGACGGTAAAAACGGGTGGGTGGATCGTTTCGTGGAATCTATGGCAAGTGGAGTTTTTGTCGAAATGATTCGTTTGTTTTCCCCCACCGGGCGAAAGTGAGCGATAGTTTTGGAGAGTCTGACTTTGTTTACTACTGGAAACTTTCGGTTTCAAAGGGAAATATTGGGACTTATTCAAACTAAGGGATATTTTCATGGGACGAGATATGATTGCATTTTTTTAACTTTATATTTCAAGGGTATTTCTATCTACACATGGTAAATCGCCTTTAATATGTTTTTATTGAATTTATCGAAATGTTATGGTTATGAGAATAGTGAATATTACTGAGAGAGAGAGAGAGAGAGAGAGAGAGAGAGAGAGAGAGAGAGAGAGAGAGAGAGAGAGGACAAATCCGAGAACTGCAGGACGAGGAAACGACATTTAGATAAATGTGAAAGATAATGAGCAAAATTGGTTGTTTAATTGACTGGAGGTCATATATACATAATTATATATATATATATATATATATATATATATATATATATATATTATATACATACATGCATACATACATATACAGGAAAATACTATACCATGTAAGACATTAAACACAGAAATGCCAAAACTGTCACTCATTATATGAATATATCCAGAAGACATTATGAACAGCACCTTTAGAAGGTGAGCCAGTTTCCTGTATTATGTTTCAAGCTCCTTGGAGCCCCGAAAAGATATTATTAAGGGCTGGGGAAGGGACCATCTAGAGAGGGTGGCCTCTACGAGTGATTAAGCGACCTTCCTACTACTGGGAGATGCAAAAAAAAAAAAATAATAAAAGAGAGAGAGAGAGAGAGAGAGAGAGAGAGAGAGAGAGAGAGAGAAGAGTTCAATGTCTTGTGTCAATCTTTTTTTATTTTTGGGGGAATTTTGCAAATTGCATCATATATTTAATGTGCCGTTATTTTTCGAATTAGCTACTTTCAGAGTTAGTTTTTATATTATTTTTATGTTACCTTTGAAGAATAAGTTGATAAGTACGATGTATATCACAGTGGAAATTAGATTTTGCGTTTTCTTGTAATTTGGAACAAACAATCGTCATAGCGTTGTTTAATATGGTGAAGAAATTGGATATGTTATTATATATATATATATATATATATATATATATATATATATATATATATATATATATATATATATATAGGAAATACACTACCTAAGTAGCAACAACTGCAGCAGCCTCGGGAGAAACTTCACTTACGGAAACTATACAACAACAACAACGAAACAACATAAATAAATTGCACGAGAAATATGTTAATAGTGACACTGAAAACCGAATGAAAATTACTAATTATTCCGATCAATAATACTTCTTAAAAAGTAGTAATTTTTCTCCATGAAACCAAAACAGAAAGGAGGTATAGGAGTTAATGCCCAAAGAGAAAGTATTATAAAGCTTTCGATTATCCTGCTTAACTTTCTTCTAGAGAAAGGACTTTTAACGGAAGTGAAAGTTTTAAGAATTAATTATTTTTCTGAGTGTCACTTCAATTAACACTTACAAATGTAATTAAAAGTCTCGAATCCATCGAAACTTGATTAACTGTCTTTTCCTCTAATCGAGATTTACCTGTGAAACTGAAAGTCCCCGACAGCTAGGTTAGATAAAACAGGTCTGAGCTGTGGGTTCAGTATTGGTCCTTTTAATTATAATATTCCCCAGGATACGCCAACTCACGGTCAGGCTACAAAAGAGGCAAAAGAAATAGGTTAATTTGCATATAGGTAACATATGGTTGATGCCTTCCTGATAATTCTTACCTATAGATGATACTGAATTACCAAGTGGTAGTTTCTTTGCTGATATAATTTCTTACCTGTAAAGTATATATCAAAATAACAAAAATGATAGGTTCCTTATTTATATAATCGTATCAAAATTACCAAATGGTAGTTTCTATGCTGGTAGAATTTCTTAATTGTGAATATCATCAAAAGTATTATAAAATACTTAGTTTTTCATCAGGTAATTGTGTCTCTAGCATCCTTTCAATTAAACTCTATTTTGTATTGAGTTTCTTTTCTTACCTTTTTATAAGTACCTTTTGTGAAATTGATATTTTAAGTATAACTAATAAATTGTGTATTGTTTGGTCATTACAACAAGAAACTTCAGAAGACTCTAAAATAGATGTTTAATTGGACATTACCAGGTGAGATGAAAGAGAAGGTTAGATATGTCGGATTGGACATTAATGAAACAAGGAAGAGAAAGATTAAGAGGAGGATACGAAAAAAAAGCAAAAAAATTAAAGGAAACGACAAAATAGAAAGAAGGCACAGGAGGATTTAACAACAACAGCAACAAAATATACAAGGAGAAAGATTAGAATAAGAAAAAAAATAAAATAAAACTGTAGGAAACGAAAGAATAGAAAGAAGGCACAGGAGGATTTGGAGGAGGAGTAGGAGGATGAGGAGAAGAAGAAGAAGAAGGTAAAAAAAAAAACACAAGAAAAGGAAAACCAGTCTGGGTGGGGTGAGAGCGATCGACCACACCCTCTGCACCAAAAAACTGGCTCCTCAGTTAAGTCCAGGTAGGTCCTTCTCCTCACCACCTGAGCTGTGTGGGGAGACCATCGCTTCTCGTCTGGTGCTGCCTCCTGGCGACGGCTGCCTCACCCGGTAACAACGGTATGAGAGAGAGAGAGAGAGAGAGAAGAGAGAAGGGTGGCTAGAGTAATCACTTCACACTTTTCTGGGGGGAGGGGGAGAGAGAGAGGGAGGGGGGGGAGGGGGGAGGATGGAGGGAGTGGTTATGGGGGGAAAGGAATGGTAGGGACAAGGTCACTTACATTTTCATTGATGAAAGGAGGAGAGATGAACAGAGAGGACAGGACAGAATGACAGACAGGACAAACAGAGAGAGAGAGAGAAGAGGGAGGGAGAAGAGAGAGGGAGAGAGATGAGAGGAGAGGAAGGAGTGGAGGAAGGGAGGATGGTAGGGCCAGACAAACAGACACTTCATTTTCAAAAGAGAGACAGACAGACAGGCAGTCAGACAGATAGAGAGGATGGTAGGAACAGACAACTTACATTTTCATTTTCGAGAGAGAGAGAGAGCGAGAGAGAGGAACGGGAAGAAGGGTGGCAGAATGACCACTTGCATTCTTATTTCTATAGAGAGAGAGAGAGAGAGAGAGAGAGAGAGAGGAGAGAGGACGAGAGACCCCCCCGAAGAGAGAGAGAGAGAGAGGATGACTTACACTCTCAGGAGAGACAGTAAGTGACAATCCACTTCCACTTTCAAGACGTAGACCAGCATTTACTTACGCTTTCATTTTCAGAGAGAGAGAGAGAGAGAGAGAGAGAGAGAGATTATCCTCAAGACTTCACCAAAAGAGGCCGATTACGTGAACTTGATTGAGGAACACCTTCACTTTTTACGAAGGACATTATGCTAACATGTCGACTCGTTCTTGTGTAACTGATTATGCTTGTCTGTTGCACGAGGTCTTTGGAATATGGTATGATATATATATATAATATATATATATATATATATATATATATATATATATATATATATATATATATATATATATATATATATATATATATATATATATATATATACATACATATATATATATATATATATATATATATATACATACATATATATATATATATATATATATATATATATATATATATATAATATATATCAATAGAAAAAAAAATTTATTTATATATTCGAATCTATCAACAATTATCTCAATATTAACTTATTTGTTAACTGAATTCGTCTCTCTCTCTCTCTCTCTCTCTCTCTCTCTCTCTCTCTCTCTCTCTCTCTCTCTCTCTCTATAGTATATGGTGCAGTTTCCAAGGTAATTATTCTATTAATTAATAATTGTTACCTTTCAAGTTCCCAACGCACCTGCCTGTCAAAGTCACTAAAAATTATAGCTATTATTGGTCTGACACTTTAGAGAGAGAGGGAGAGAGAGAGAGAGAGAGAGAGAGGGGGGTGGGGATGGGGGAGGCCTGTGGGGAAATGATTCAGTAGTTATACAAGTCTTAATTTTGAAATAATTGTCGATATATTTTAACAGCCTCTCTCTCTCTCTCTCTCTCTCTCTCTCTCTCTCTCTCTCTCTGGTCTGGCATTTTAGAGAGAGAGAAAGAGAAAGAGAGAGGCTGAAAGAGAATAATCAAGTCATAATTTTGAAATAATAGTTGATGGATTAAAACAGCCTTTCTCTCTCTCTCTCTCTCTCTCTCTCTCTCTCTCTCTCTCTCTCTCTCTCTCTGCTATGGAATTTTAGAGAGAGAGAAAGAGAAAGAGAGAGAGACAGAAAGAGAATAATCAAGTCATAATTTTGAAATAATATTTGATGGATTTGAACAGCCTCTCTCTCTCTCTCTCTCTCTGTCTGTCTGTCTGTCTGTCTGTCTGTCTCTCTCTCTCTCTCCTCTCTCTCTCTCTCTCTTTGCTGTGGCATTTTAGAGAGAGAGAAAGAGAGAGAGAGAGAGAGAGAATAATCAAGTCTTAATTTTGAAACAATAATTGATGGATTAGAACAACCTCACTCTCTCTCTCCCTCTCTGCTATGGGATTTTAGAGAGAGAGGAGAGAGAGAGAGAGAGAGAGAGAGAGAGAGAGAGAGAGAGAGAATAATCAAGTTATAATTTTGAAATAATAGTTGATGGATTAGAACAGCCTCTCTCTCTGTCTCTCTGTCTCTCTCTCTCTCTCTCTCTCTCTCTCTCTCTCTAATAGAAGGCAGCAGCAGAAACCACCTCATATATAATAAAATGATATACAAAAACTGAGTGGCCCTATAATGGAAGAGACTTATTTGCAAACAAATAAACAAAAAATAAAACAAACCAAAAAAAAAAAAGCAAAAGCAACCTTTTACCCAGACTTTATTTTTTTCTCTAAACAAAAACAGGTTCATCGTAGTTTTATGATTCCAGACATATCGACGGATTTGGCTGACTACCGAGACAGGCAAATGCTATTGAGATAAAGGTGGCTGCATTTGCAAATAGATTGAATCAGAAAAGAGCGAAAATAAAGTAAGAAATAAATGACTAAATAAAGTAATAAATGAAAATATTAATAAATCAATACATGTATAAATAAATAAACGAGTTCATTTGTCGTAAAGTTACATTTATTTGAGCTTTTGATTTTCTTCATATTTATACAAGTGGAATGATATGATCAAATGGTATGATTCATCTGAGGGAAAGACATTGTTAATTCTCTCTCTCTCTCTCTCTCTCTCTCTCTCTCTCTCTCTCTCTCTCTCTCTCTGTCAAGATCATAACGATTTATTGCTATTAGATGATCCGACATTTTTAGAGAGAAGGAGGAGAGGAGATGAGAGCAACGAGAGAGAGCTGGCGATGAGGGAGAGAGAGAGAGAGAGAGAGAGAGAGAGAGAGAGGAAATAAGCTATTAAACAAGTTCTAAATTTTAAAAGTAGTTGGTTTTACGGATATGAATAATTTAGTTCTCTCGATCCTCTCCTCTCTCTCTCCTACTCATCTCTCACCTGTTTCTATCAGAAATCCATTAAGAATTTATTGCTAATTGTATTGTCCTGAACAATTTGTATGAGAGAGAGAGAGAGAGAGAGAGAGAGAGAGAGAGAGAGATTAAGTTAATAGATAAGTTTCAATATTGAAATAATTGCTTAACGGGATCTTGACCATTACTATCCTCTCTCTCTCTGTCTCCGATTAAGTCAAGGTGCAATGCCACTGGTCATTTCATCGACCCAAACATACCGTCCGACCTCAGGTCAACGTGACATTTCGTAATCTATGTCGAAATTCACATTTTAATATCCTTGGTTTCCAGCAATTACAACAAATAAGTGGAATGGTATTCAATTCATTAAAAATAATTATTATTGCACCCAAAAAACTACAACTAATAAACGTCTGGGTTCGCTCAGGGGATTCCAACTACAATTAACCTATGGGAGGGCCTCTATGAGGTCATATCCCTACCTCCTGTAGGGAGGAACCAATCAACAGGTAATGTACTTTAGATCTCTCTTTGTTAATTGTAATATTCAACGTTTAATTCATTGACTTAACAATAGTAATATCTGTATATGTTTGTAGCCATAATCTTTATTTATCTATTATTTTTATTCTTTCAATACCTTTCAGTCTCATTTGACAAAGAAAAATACGATAAACAACTTATTTTTCCTAAGATTATTCGATGATGGATTGTCATAGCTCGAAGAAGTGAATTAAATTAATTAAGGTATGGTATTGACGCCCAAGACTTATAATAATAATAATAATAATAATAAATAATATAATAATAATAATAATAATAATACAATAATAATAATAATAATAATAATGTAACAATAATAATAAGTAAATAATAAAAGTTGACTCAGTTTACATCAACAGCTAACCAAAATCATTCAATAGCACTCCACTAATAATAATAATAATAATAATAATAACTAATAATAATCAATAATAATAAAATAATAATAAATAACTTAATAATAATAATAATAATGAAATAATAATAATTAATGATGATGATGATAGTTTACTATATTAAACTGTGGCAATTTTTTATTACACAAACTTTTATCACGAGATTGTGAATTTAGTAGCAATGTTAGCAATAGTAATAACATTGGACCTCACCTACTGGACTCCCCATTAAAACAAAATATGACCTCATCAGGGCACACGATAAAGAGTGCCCCTACAGAACCCTCAGGTGAGGTCGAACTTTCTACCAATTACCATCACGCAACAGGTACGATTAAGATGGCGTGAATCGAGAGAAACAGCTCTTAAGTTATTGTAATTAGAAACTCGAAAGCCATTTGAGGTTGGCACAAATGTGGGGATAATTGGCCGTAAGTGGTCTCGGTGGGATATTAAGATTATGGAATTAATGTTTTCTCTCGAGGTGGATTCCGGCTAGAGGTTGGCTTTGGTTAAGCAAAGAAATGCTATGGGTCTAATTCAAATGCATGTGGCTGGGGAATGTTGCCTCATGATGTTACTTAAGAGCGTTATAGGGCTTGAGGCTGACTCAGACAAAAGCCTGCCATATATTAGATGCACGAGATAAAAAAAAGAAAAGGTTAATTAGAATCATTCAACACACTAACCTAAAGATAAAAGAGATATTTATGGAAACGTGAAGAATAAATATAAGCAGACAGCTCTGCCCTGGTAAACACGGGATTGGTGAAGTGAAATTCAACCAGTATCCTAAAGTCTTCAACAAAGGCCATCATCGAATGAGGTCATTTTCGAGATTTCCAGAAACAAAAATCTTTGAGTTCAACATCCGTATTTTAATGATAGAACGAAAACATAAACAAAACATGTTTAAGGAGAAGAGATATGATGCTTCAAAATTGCATTTTCATGCGAGAAGAGAAGTCTCCAATCAGGCTCTTGGTTTCAATACTTTTCCTGCAAGGCTTACGTTCGAAACATCTTTAAATATTTTGGAAAACGGACGGCAACGCTTTCTCTGCTCAGGTAATTTCTTGATGAGTGAATCAAGTTTCCCTGATTAAGACACAATAGTCCTATGACAATGGAACTCGTGATATTATACGAGGCTATATACGACAATGCCTGTTATAGGCGTAGAGGTGCCTGCCAAAATAGCCTTCAAGCTTCTATCTGTAAAAGAGTTCACAGCGGGAGATATCTCAAGTCGTATCCACTACGATTTGAATATTATGAGTCTAAGTCTTACCTGCTGTTACTTGAAAATCATAAATCTAGGTCTTAACCTCCGTAATTTTGAATAATATACTCTATCACTTCCCTCAATTCATGTTCGAGAATGAAACCCCAAATGAGAATTTCTCCGAGAGATGCTTTGTCCTTACTTTTTGCAATGCTGTTAATCCCTTTGTCTCCTTCAAATCCAATTACTTTTTACGTCGAATCCATGAATACTGACTCGATGCTAATGCTTTACCAAAATTACTACAGACAGGTCGTTAACTGGTCTAAGAACAGGTTTTTTTTGCGGGGGGTTAGGGTTAGATCCTTTTATTGATGTTTTTATTTTGTTTGCACTGATATGGAGCAGGTCTGACGAAGACTTATCCTTCAATGCACAAAGCCAAAATAAAACCAGAAAAAAATAATACTGTAGTTCAACATTAATCATTTGACAAAGTCTGCACAATTTATATCTTTACGCTACTATTTATAGAAATGAAATTACGCTGATAATAAAGAGAAGTGGATAAGAAAGAAACTGAAGTAAAATCTGACTTAGCCCAAAAAAATTACTCTAGCTCAACATTAATCATTTGACGAAATCTGCACAATTTATATCTTTACTTTGCTATTTATAGAAATGAAATTACGTTGATAATAAAAATAGAGACGAAAATGGCGTAAAATAGGTTTTAAAACTATCTCGGGGTCGGGGGGGGGGCGGGGGTGGGGCTGGGGGCGGAGTCCCAGGGGAAACCTAGACACATACGGTAATCGGTTTGTCGCATTGAACAGAACCAACTTCGGTAAAAACGACGTTTAGTCACGCGACGTGTTTTTTTTTTTTTTTTTCTACAAAACGAGAATCTCCGCCGACGGTCCCGTTGGGGAACCTTGCTTTTGGGGATGCAAGGACATTCTCGGTTTTTTTTTATAATTTTTTATTAAAAAGAATCTCGTATTCTTCAAAGAGACGACGCCGGTCGCACTTGAAAGTGAAGGCAAAAGACTCCGAATTCCCCTAGGTCTCGAAAAGTAGGATCTGATGGAGATAAGAACTCTGGCAAGAAGTTCACTATAAATTCACTGACTTCTACATGATACAACTTCATTACATTTTTGTAGTATAAAACCTTCCCTACCTCCTTATTAAATATGCTACCATATTACAAAATCTCATTCCAAGTTATTTTCACTATCGTAAATTTGTCTGAATATGAGAAACAGTACTAATTCAGAAAGATGCTCTCTACAAATTTAAGGTTCAATCAAAGAATGATCTCTCATCTAAGAGCGGAATGAAAAACTAATAAGAATGCCTAAAGAATCATGCCAAAGAGGAGAGAGAGAGGAATGAGAGAGAGAGAGGATGAGATGGAGAATGAGAGAGAGAGAGAGAAGAGAGCTACTGTCCTTCGAATCGTGTTGCTATGGCCAAGATCGACAGGATATATTTTATTAATGTTGGCCAGGTAGTTCGGGGTAATGGTACAGCAACCTATTATTTGGCCAGGCGGGTAACTGCAGGAACAAAAAGTAGCAGACGATTATTTAATCATCATTTTGGAAAGATTAGTTAATTAAATCAAATAAATAAAACGACCATCCACACACATTACCAAACTGTGCACCTGGTCATTATTTTACAACTAAGATATATTATACAAGCTTTAGTCCACATTGGCAAAATTTAACACTTTATATTATATATATATATATATATAAGTTGATATATAATATATTTATCTTATATATATTATATATTATATATAACTGTAAATTTTGCAATGCGGACTACAGCTTGTATAAATATATAGATATTTTAATATATCTATATATATATATCATAATATTATTAAATATATATGATAATTATATATATTTTATATATTTAATAACTATATATATACTATAATTATATATATAATTATATATATATATATATAAACATATTATATAAATCCACCCATAGGGTTTGGTCCATTCCCTGGGGGGGGAAAAATAGGCAACCATCGTTGTGAAAATAAAATCAGAACTTATTTCGGCACAGAAACTTCCTTGATCATTACTAGGAGTCCGACTGACAATGCGGTAAAAAGGCAAAAAATAGAACTGATATTGAAAGAAAAATTTTAAGTGATTATAGAGAAAACACAACTGTCTTGGTTAATATCTACTTTTCTTGAACTGTCCTCCACTTCAACTTACATCTCAAAATAAAACCTAAAGAGTTAAATTACCTAACTTAAGAAACAAAAAACTAAAAAAAAAAAAAAGAAATGAATAAACGTGGAGGGTTACCCGTTGCCCTTTAATTTGCATGCGCAAGCAAAGTTGATCAATGTTTTGTCAACGATTTTCGAAATAGGAGAAGTAAATAATTACTTTTGGAGTTTTTCAAATTGGGCCAAACGAAATCGTTTTGTTTTTCCATGGGTTATTTCACAAGCAAAATCAAATGGGAAGTGACTGTCAACAAAATGATGTTTTGTGTGGTGGTTTAATTAGAGAGAAGAGAGAGGAGAAGAGGAGAGAGAGACTCTGGGATTGGGAGTATTTTGTACCAGTATTCCAAGGATTTTTCATAAAACTGAAAGAAATTTTGTAAAGAAATTCTTAAAGTGTATAAAGAGTCGTTACGTGAGTGTTGTTGTGCTAAGGGAGACGAGAGAGAGTAGGAGAGAGAGAGGGAGGGACAGTGAGAGACGGGAGGAGAGAGAGAGAGAGAGAGAGTGATTTTTAGTATACGTTGCGTTAAATGCTGTTTAGTAAACTGGTCTGTTTCCCCGACCCTTTTAACATTTTGCAAGCAAAATCAAATAATGATAGAAAGTTACGACAAAAGCTCTAAGACAAGAAGAGAGAGAGAGAACGATGAGAGAGAGAGAGGAGAGAGGAAGAGAAAGAGGAAAAAGGACTGACTTCGGACCCCATAACTATACTGTTGATCAGTAGTAGCGATTATAGATAACTATCTTTTTCATTTATTTATTTATATGTATAAGGTTTTTAGATATTATATATATATATATATATATATAATTAAATATTATATTATTATTTATAATATTAGATATATATATGCTAATTAACAGTAGTATTAGTAAATAAACCTTGAATATTCATACATATAGTAATTACATGTATCACGGTACCGATACATAAACATGAATATTATTACTCTTGATGTAGAGCATTTCTGTGCCTAAAAAAACTGTAATTATAACTGTCTTCACATATCTGTGTGCCAGCCACCCGTACAGAAATACTGTTAACTACCCAGACCCCGTAATGCATAACAGACAATTGAACAGTTTAATTTAGTGCAAAAAAAAAAAAATAAATAAAGACTGTCAATTCCTGCGTCATGTCTTCGTGCTTGCTGGATGCGGATTTCTTGCCCCGAAGCAGTTTTTCCACGACAACCTTGGACGAGCGAAGGTCACTGCCGTGTGTGTGTATATAAGCACAGAGCGATGAGGTCTTGGTATCAAGCTTCGTCTTGGCGTTCAGATCATACCACAATCATGTGAAGGTATTCCTGTGGTGAGTCAAAGTACTGGCTGACCTGTACGTTATTTTATCTTAATTATTTTAACTCCCATTGCGGTTAGTGCCGGGGGGGGGGGGGGGTCAGTGCACCTGCCGTGTTGCACCGTAGGGAGTTCCTAAGGGTGCTTGTTGAGTCCCTTGATGTTCCTAAGGGTGTTTGCTGAGTCCCTGACGTTCCTAGGAGTATTTGCTGAGTCCCTTGGGCACTTTTTAGCTTTTTACTTTACCTCCAACCCCCCTCCCTTTCTTCAATCTAGCTGTTCAACATCTCTAAATGTCTTTTCTCAGTGCAACTGAGGGGTTTTGTCCTACTTTCACCTTTAGAGGATCGTACTTCTTCTTTATTTTCTGGACCTCTTAACCTTGCTGTCCAACCTCTCCAACTCACTTTTTTTTACTGTCTGAGGCTCTAAATAGCTCTCAGTACCCAAGTGTTTTGCTTGAAGCTTAATTTTCTTAAAATCGAACCAGATCAAATAAATAATTATGAGTGAATCAAATTGTTAACTGATAGATGATGAAATCTTTACACTTGTAATTATATTTCAACTTCAGTAAAGTCTTCAAAGGTTGATATTATAGGAAACTCACCATAAATCATTACACTGTCGAATGAATCATTCGTTTACTCCAAATTGAAATAATTATTAGTCGTTCATATTGTTAACTGAAAGTGATAAATCATTGGTATTATTTGTATTTAGCTTCAAATTCCAGAAATCTTGAATTATTTTTTTAATGGAAATAAGTAAAAAAAAATTATTACACTATTCTGAATCCTTCGTCTCCTCAATCACCATCCCAGGTCCTCATTGCTCTCTGCCTGGTGGCCCTCGCAGCCGCTCGCCCTTCGGATATCGTGGACTTCGAGTTGGACAACCACGAGCAGGAGCAGGAGGGTCAGCCCGGCAGGGCCGTCGAGGGCGAGTACTCCTGGGTAGCGCCCGACGGTAACGAGTACCACGTCAAGTACGTCGCCGACCACAACGGCTACAGGATCGTCGATGACAACGTCGTGCCCAAGGCTCCCGAAGCCGACTTCCCTGAGGTCGAGGACGAGGAATAGTTCAGAGGAATCTTCTATCAATATTGGATGAACTTCTTTCAATAAATATTATTTTCATATAGTGGCAAGATTTAATGTAACCTTTATGGGTCTTTTAGTGAAACCTGTATAAGATCGAGACGAGGAATAATAATTATAATTCAGAGGAATATTATATCAATATTGGATGAACTTCTTTCAATAAATATTATTTTTCTAGTGGCAAGATTTAATGTAACCTTTATGGGTCTTTATGTGAAACCTTTATAAGTCTTTATAAAATTGTTGAGACGAGGAATAATAATTCAGAGGAATCTTATATCAATATTGGTTGAACTTCTTTCGATAAATATTATTTTTCTAGTGGCAAGATTTAATGTAACCTTTATGGGTCTTTATGTGAAACGTGTATAAGTCTTTATAAAATTGCCAATAAGTAGCATTCTTTAGTCGAGACGAGGAATAATAATTATAATTCAGAGGAATCCTCTGTCAAATTGGACGAACTTCTTTCAATAAATATTATTTTTATATAGTGGCAAGATTTAATGTAACCTTTATGGCTCTATATGTGAAACCTGTATAAGTCTTTATAAAATTGTAAATAATGAGCATTCATTAGTCGAGGACGTGGAATAATTCATAGGACTCTTTTATCAATATTGGATGAATGTCCTTCAATAAATATTATTTTTATAAACGGAATGTCTTAATGTCTCCCATACGTATGGGTATAAAATTTTCGAAAATGAGTAACTATTCATAGAATTAAAAAATCAATACTTATTGACGTTGTTTTCGTAAGAACTTTCTTAAATGGAAGTGTATGAGAAGTACATTTTCTTTAAAATTATATTTCAATAACATTAAGGGTAAATGTTATATAATCATCACAGCAATTCTTTATTCAGCAGCTTCAGAATAGTTCCAGCAACAGAAGAACAGCTGTTGCATTATGTAGCTGTCTTAATCAATGAATTAATTTATGAATGACTATACTAAACAAGATAACTATATACAGTCTTTGGCCAGCAACACAATCTTTTTTAAGCAACCTCAGAATAGTTACAACAACAGGAAAATAGATGCTACATCATACAACCATCTTTATGAATGAATTGTAGTAAACCAGATTATTATTATATTCTTAGGTAAGCAACACAATTCTTTAAGAAACCTCAGAATAGTTCCAACAACAGCAGAACAGCTTCTGCAATTATGTAGCTGTCTCAGTGAATGAATTGATCTGTGAATTAATGTAGTAAACCAGATTACTATATCTCTATATAGTATATAGTTTAAGTTCAGTAACACAGATGGTGCATTACATAACGGCCACTGGTCAACAAACTCAGATTACCTGCCCTGCCCCTTCTCCTCTTTTCTCTGAGACAGAAAACCAGTATGACAACAAACTAATGCCCACTTTTCAAGCCCAGACCCGAAGACAAATGACACGCAATTTAGAAATTTAGAAAGGAGAGGAGGGTGGGATTCAGTCACTAAGGAAGGGATATGTAGTAGTTATTGAAATTAATATAAAATTTAAGCCCTAGGCCAAGCACTGGGACCTATGAGGTCGTTTAGCTCTGAAAATAATGTTGAAACAATTGTAATGAGAGGGTGGAAAGTTAGATGGAATAAAAAGAATACGAATAGAGGTATAGTAAAATGAATGAAAGGAGTTGCAGCTAGGGGCCGAAGGGACGCTGCAAAGAACCTTAAGTAAAGCCTACAGTGCACTGCGTAAGGTGCACTGAGGGCGCAACGCCCCTAAGAGGCATATAGCAGTAATAGAATAACAGATAATTTTCTCCTGTGTTGAAACGATATATAGCAGTAGTAGAATATTGGGTCATTTTCTCTTGTCAGACACAGCTGATCGGTTGCTAAGTTACTTCGGTTATGCTTGGCTGGGCAAGCGTCTCTCTCATCCAAACGGGTTTTTTTTTATTATTACAGACTGAGCTACAGTTAACAACTCAGACACTTGGCAGCAGACTTCACACGTAGACCAGAGTGACTGTAACACCTGTCTTTATTTCCCAAATGAGGGAAAAAGCAACCCACCGTGAAATTGGCTTTTCGAATGATTTTGGAACCTGTTTTCGTGGTTGAGAATTTGCTTTTTCCTCTCTCTCTCTCTCTCTCTCTCCTCTCTCTCTCTCTCTCTCTCTCTCTTCTCTCTCTCTCTTTGTTTTCCGTAAACAACAAATACACTTGTAAAATAAAAACCAGTTGAAAAAAAAATGAATTAGAAAACAATATTTTTAGGAGTTTTGCCCTCTTTTTGGTGACTGATTTCTATTTCGAAAATCAATTTAAAAAAATTGCCTGAAAATAGGACAATAAATGTAACATGAAATACACTCGTTTTGCCTCTCGGGTGAAAGGGAAAGCGACTTTATTAGATCGAGACTTAAACCTGTCGAAAGTGGAGACATATTTCTTTGTTCTTATTATTTGTTTTTGTAGGCAACAAATGAAACTATTTGATAACCAGTACCTAACGGTGCAATTGATCATGGAAAGGACTTGAAACCTGTCGAGTTCGTAGACCAGTTTCTTTGTAGAACACACATTAACTCTTATGACAGCCTTGAATAAATATGCATAAAGTATGTTAGGTTATTTTTGGAGCGAAAGCAAAAACAACTGATCTTGAGAAATTGTGAAAATTTCTTCAACTTAGTTGTAAAACCATCTTTATTAAGAAAGTAATTAGGTTCAGAAAACAAATTAAATCTCATGGCAGCCTTGCATAAATATACATAAAGTATGTTAGGTTATTTTTGGAGCGAAAGCAAGAACAACTAATCTTGAAAAATTGTGAAACGTTTCTTCAACTTAGCTGCAAAAACATCGTTATTAGAAAGAAAAGTAATTATGCCCAAATGATTTAATATTTTGGTTTTAATACTAATATTTTGTGTTTAGTACCAATCCTGAGAAATTGTGAATATTTTCTTTAACTTAGTTGCAAAACCATCGTTATTAAAAAAAGTTATTATATCCAGATGAATGAAAATTTTGCTTTTAATACTCATATTACCTTTGAACTGAATATTAATCTATTGAGTCAGATGACATTTGCAGCAAAATGCAAAAATAATTATCCTGATAATATATGAAAAGTTTCTTTAACAACGTCGTATAGCTAAGATTATTTGATAAGAAATTATGTTTCGATGATCTAATATTTCGCTTTTAATATTAACTTCACTTATGAATTGAATCGTCATCTGTTCAGCCTGAATGTTTATATTTGTATTGATATACGACTGTAAACAAAATGTGTGATATTTATCTAGCCTTCACAGTACCTCAGCGAACCAACAGGCCAGCGAGATTAACGGATTCTCGCAGAAGTCCTGAAATTCAATTCTTTGCCCCCAAAAAAGGTGACTCCAACGAACGAGTTCACTTCAGGCGAATACGATTAAAACTAAATGCAATTCCCCTGTCCCTCCCGCAGGTGTACTGAAGGTCGCAGGTGAGTATATAAGACGGAGACTCGACTGCTTCTCGATATACTAAGTTCTGACTTCGAACTCGCAGCTATGAAGGTCCTGGTGAGTCCATCTTATTCCCTTTGGTTCTGTTGTTATGATATTGTACATAAATCCCTTTCAAGTTTTGGGATATCCTATTAGCCTCTTGGAAATAAACTCAGGATCAATTACCCATTCACTGATTGAGTTCATTCTGTAAACTGGCGTCGTTGACAAGACGAGTCATAGAAAAGGGTTATAGATTGATATGAAGGAGAGTCCATCCTATTCCTTTCGGTTCTGCTGTTATGATACGGTTTCAAGTTTTGCGATATGCTATTACCTTCTTGGAAGTAAACTCTTGATCAATACCCATTCACTGATTAAGTTCATTCTGTAAAACATCGTCTCTGACCAGACAAGTCACAGAAAAAGGTTATAGATTGATATGAAGAACCAGAAAATAAAACCAGTACATCTGAACTCACTAGACATCAGCAGAGCAGGAATGAACTTTTCAAGAAAGATCATTTTCATTCCTGTTGTCTGCTGCTGCTGCTGACGTCTCCTGAATTCAGGTGAATCGGTTTTATTTTAAATTTCCTCATATTTATTTATTTATCACTTTTTTCCTTATATTTTGTCTCTCTCAGTAAGCTGATTTCCATTTAAAGCCCTTTTGGTTTTTGGCGTCGATTGACTCTGTCCTTACTAGTAGTTTTCACCTAAAGATTTAAAGAATGAACGAAAGAAAAGTTGCATCAAAATACATTTCTCTGACATAGAATGTATATGGTCGAAAAAATATATTTGGTAGAAAATATTTTTTAGCAAAAAATAATTTTGTTAGAAGATATATTTTGGTATAAAATATATTTTTTAAAAAATATATTTTGGTAGAAAATATATTTTGGTAGAAAGTATATTTGGTAGAAAATATATTTTGGTACAAAATATATTTTGGCAAAAATATATTTGGTAGAAAACATATTTGGTAAAAAATATATTTGGCAGAAAATATATTTGGTAGAAAATATATTTGGTAGAAAATATTTTTTGTAAAAAATATACCTGGTAAAAAAAAATACCTACTTTTGACACTCCCTTCAGTATGTACCTTCATTTCAGAGTCTTCTATCTTTTTTTCCTTCGTCTTAGGTCATCCTCACTCTCTGCCTTGTGGCCCTCGCAGCCGCACGTCCTTCAGACATCGTGGACTTCGAGTTGGACAACCACGAGCAGGAGCAGGAGGGTCAGCCAGGAAGGGCCGTCGAGGGCGAGTACTCCTGGGTAGCGCCCGACGGCAACGAGTATTACGTCAAGTACGTCGCCGACCACCTCGGCTACAGGGTCGTCGATGACAACGTCGTGCCCGAAGCCCCTGAGGCGGACTTCCCCGAGGTCGAGGATGACGAATAGAGGCTTAGATGATGAGGATGTATTTGGGACACGATTGGCAAATTGAATAAAGATTATTTTTGTATAGAAAACTGACATTTTCTTTAAATACCTGCTCAAGAGCAAGATACTGTTCTAGTCAGGCATCGTTGCCTGTAAAGTCCTATATATATTAATACCAAAAGTAAGGACGAAGAACGTATTGTAAGGACGTACTGATCCTTGTCAAAGGCCAGCAAGAATTTTATCCCAAAGGCACGACCTAATAAATAAAATTGATTAGAGAACATGAAAGCTCTCTGTGGATATTACTTTTTTTTAGAAATATATGCTTCTCCATTCTGAGTAATTTTTTAAAAATAAATTTTAGTGGCAAAGAGCAAAAATGAGCCCAGGTGCAAAGATTGAGTCATTTACTGCAAAAAATTGTGAAAATGTCCTGTAACTTCCAAATTATTAGGACACCTATGTGAAGTTCTCAATGGCTGAAAATAATCAGCTAAAACAAAGGAAGTTGCAAATAATCCGGGAACGCAGAGAAAGTTCTGAATAATCAGTAAACAGAGGGAAGTTTCAAATAATCAGGAAACAGAAGGAAACTCCGAATAACCAGTAAACACAGAGGAAGTTACAAATAATTAGTGAGCACGGATGAAGTTGCAATAATCAATAAACACAGAGGAAGTTATGAAACAAACAGGAAACGAAGATAGGTTCTGAATAATTAAAGTGCAAAACTTACATCTTTCCACGTCAAAGGAAGCCTTATGAATATTAGAATATTAATAACAAGTCCTTTAATCTGAATATATAATCTTTCCGTTGAACGGCCCGTCAATTCCTCATGAGAGAGGAATGAAGTTGTCCATATATTCAAAACGCTTTTACACCTTAATGTCATCGTGATTATACGTAATACTTGTAAGATATTACACAATGACCTCCTCTTTGGTAATAAAAAAAGCCCCATGGTTATATTATTACAGGATATATAAGTAGACCTTGTTACTTATACCTGTCCATTACAAGGTTTTCGGGTTCAATTCTACAACGAAAAAAATATAGTTTATATCTGAAAGGTTCAATCGATTAAAATTACCCACGGTATGCACATATAAGTTATGCTGCATAATATTCCACTTCTTGTACCTCTTTTATTACTCTAGTTTGTTAGTTAGTTATTTTATTGACAAAATATACAACTATTAGTACAAATTTGTCCACAAAGAGATATAATACAATATACACAAAGTAGACAGTAATCTCTTTTGTTCTTGCAAGTACATGGCCTACAAAGAAAAATACAACATCAAGTACAAATAATATAAGCCTATAAGATGTGTCCCGGGCTTTCTCTGCGCCATATGATGATTTTGGGGGGATTAGACCAAACATTGCCTCGCAGCCTCACCTCTTGTGCAAATATAAAACATACAAGCAGGATGGTATTACTTCCTGGAGTAACTTTTTCATCGGTAGAAATATAACTGTTACAAATATTCGTGGAATACCATAAGCCACTTTCTTTCCAGATGTGATAAGGTTCGATAAAGAATGATAAATGAAGACTTTTTTAAAAATTTATCTAAATGAATAATCCATTAGTTGAGAGTAATTAAAAGAGAAAATGATCCTATTAAGAATCAGTATGTACCAGAAAAGGAAGCTAGTTAAAATGCCATACAAAAGAATCATTGTTCTGTATGTGCACACTGCTATTCAGTGCAAAGGTCAGCTGTTTCTCAAAGGGACGAGAATATGTCAAACTTACTATAGGAATCTCTCTCTCTCTCTCTCTCTCTCTCTCTCTCTCTCTCTCTCTCTCTCCGTTATTTAACGGTATATTTCAAACAGTTTTTTATAACTTCTTCAGAGATCACTTTGAAGGCATTGCAACCATTATTCCACTTTCAAGTGAATAGACTCTCTGAAGAGAGAGAGAGAGAGAGAGAGAGAGAGAGAGAGAGAGAGAGAGAGAGAGAGAGAGAGAGAGAGAAAACTTAAAATATCAATTATGAATTTCGATCTGGATAATGGAGTTTGATCCAAGAATATAATTGCATGATGCAAAATGAACCTTTTTTAAAGTGCTAAAAGCATCTGAAATAATCCTATGATCTATGCAATCATTTAATTTTCTTATAATTTAATACTAGTAATAATAATTGGGAAAAACTCTCTATCGCGAGAGTAAATATAATGTTCTAAGAGGTCCACAAAGATAAAAAATGTTGCAAGTTCGTGTATAAAGTTCGTGTAAAAGGTTTTTAAATAATACACGAATTCGCAACATTTTTTTTTTTATTATTGTGGACCTCTTAGAACAAAATGATATTCATAGCGTAACTCAAACTATAACTGGAAATGCAGAATACTACAGTAACAAAAAAGACAAAGTGAGTAAAGAAAAAAACATAGAAGTAATAAGGAAGCAGAAATACAGTAAAAAAAAAAAAAAAAAGTATGAAATGAGACATATGCGAACTTGTCCAACAAATTGTACATGTACGAAATATATGAAAAAATTAATTTATTGAAACGATTAGACGATTAGGAAGAATTGCACGCTGTTATAATCTGCGAAATTTAGTGAGAGAATAACAAGTCTCAAATGTCATTTAAGTTCAGAGTTAAAAAAAAATCTATTTTCTCCTTGCGAGCAAAATGAAGTTCAAGCAAACCACTTAACACTTATCTGTCAGTGCGACAAAAATGAATTCATTTAAATCAAACCTAAACTTAGTATACTATAAAGAAAAATCCCATCTCCAATTTAAGAAGAAAAATCTCCATTAATGCATTCTAAGGAGTATGCAAATTTACCCAATGCAGACTGGATGCTAAACGAAACTTATTGTAAAAAGTGGAATGAACACTATTGACTCTGGAAGGACAATGGCAAACGGATTCGGATTTTGGGGGATTGCCCCGTGGGGGCCAGATGGTACTACAGGTTTGGTATTGCCAAAGGTGAAGATCTGAAGGGCGTCCAGGAGTATATATATATACACGCAGGTGCCACGAGACACTTATTAGCTTCTCAGCTTCTGTCGTCAGATCAAACAGTCATGATGAAGGTTCTGGTAAGTCCTTGTTTTGGAAAGGTTCAGTAATAAGTCTGTCTTGGAATTGTTCAATAGTACAAATCAGAGTGAAAGCTATTTTGGAATAGTTATGTAGTTAGAATGAAAATGAAAATTATTTTGGAATGATTAAGTAGTGAGAATCAAAATGAAAATTATTTTGAAATAGTTCAGTGGTAAGAATAGAATCTAAGTCTGCTTTGGAATACTAAGAATCATATTTAAGTCTATTTTGCAATAATTCAGCAGTAAGAATCAAACTGAAGTCTATGTTGGAATGATTCAGTAGTAAGAATCATATTTAAGTCCACTTTGGAATATCCAGAATCAAACTTTAGTCTGTTTTGGAATATTTAAGAAGCAAGCATCAAATCTAAGTTTATTTTGGAATGATTCAGTAGTAAGAATCCTATTTAAGTCTACTTTGGATTATTAAGAATCAAATTGAAGTCTGTCTTGGAATATTTCAGTAACAAGCATCAAACCTAAGTCTATTTTGGAACAGTATGAATCACATTAAAGTCTATTTTGGAAAAATCAATTAATAAAAATCAAATTTGACCTTCGAAAGTCTAAGAACCTAAAGCCAAAATTCCCAGTGACTTACGATCTCCTCCTAATCCTCCTCCTCATCCTCCTCCTCAGGTCATCCTCGCTCTCTGCCTAGTGGCCCTCGGAGCCGCCCTTCCTTCGGACATCGTGGACTTCGAGTTGGACAACCAGGAGCAGGAGCAGGAGGGTCAGCCAGGAAGGGCCGTCGAGGGCGAGTACTCCTGGGTAGCGCCCGACGGCAACGAGTATTACGTCAAGTACGTCGCCGACCACCTCGGCTACAGGGTCGTCGAGGACAACGTGGTGCCCCAAGTCCCAGAGGCCGACCTCCCCGAGGTCGAGGATGACGACGAGTAATTGCTCAAGAGGCAGATGATGGACGAAACTGGATTGAATTTTATATACGAATAAAGATTAATTTTGACAATTGATGACTATTTCTGCCCTACATAATATTTTAATATTTATAATTGAATATTTATTGACACGTTTACTAATATTCCTAATATTATTAATGAAATGTCACCCTCTTCTTCCTAAATTTTGTGACAATTCAAACTTCGATTTAAAATTATAAGAAAACTAACAAACACATTTTGTATAGGTTCAAACTTCAATTTAAAATAAAAGTAAAACTGGTAAACACATTGTAAAGGGATCGCCTTTAGGGAGGAACAAGGGCTCATTTAGTTCATTAACGAAAATGGTAATTCTATCATTACAATGTTATTGAATTTCAGTGAAAGAAAATACGGGTAATAAAAATAAGAACATGAGTTTGTAAAATAAACAGTAACGAAAAAGTAATTAGTACAAGAACGGATACAACAAAGACAAAAACAACATAATCATCTTGAAGAGTGAGAGATGTTAAAAGATGTAATGTATCTAATATCATCTGATACATTTAATAATGAAAACAGATCTCGCTTTTTAAAATCATGTAATGATTGAATGAGTGAGCTAATAAAATACCTCTATACGGACCATTATAAATCCTTTTGCAGGACGATCTCTCTCTCTCTCTCTCTCTCTCTCTCTATCTATCTATTAATCTCGCTTAGTAACCTGTAATAATTGAATTATGGAGCTAATAAAATACCTGTATACGGACCACTATAAATGCCTATAGAGGACAATCTCTCTCTCTCTCTCTCTCTCTCTCTCTCTCTCTCTCTATCTACTATCCATCCATCTTTTTATCTATCTATCTATCTAAACTCTGAAATTTCTTTAATATCAAAATGTTACTACTCAGAAAATACCCTTCGAGCGAATGGTAGAGTCCTCTTGACTAAGTCGACGCCACGATTGTTCTTCGGTAAATCAAATTTACCAGCTGTTTCCCAATCCGTGTTTGCAAATTCCATTGCTGAATTATTTACATACCGCTTGCAGCCTGCTTGCTAACAGTTACTGTCCAAGACTCCGTAGGCTTGAAGGTGCTTACTCTTTGAGGTCTGGTTCTATACTGTTGGTTCACGTTCCTTACTGCTTACCAGTTTCAGCAGACTCACATACAAGCTTTCGTGTTAGTTTACAATCTTTGATTTAAAGCCAATAAAATCAACTTTGTTTGCAAACTGATTCATAACAGATTGCAAATTTTACTGAAACGAGGGTAAACTTTGTTTTGCGACGGGTTACGAACTGTTCACACGCAGTTCCAAACATTCCAAAGCAGGTACCAAGCGCTTTGAAAACTTTGCAATCAAAGATCTCTGTTATAGAGACTGGGCTTAAATTACGATATTTGCATCCGTAAATTCATAAGTTAATACTAAGATTATATAAACACGTTCCACATAGCTTAAAACTATAACGAGTCATTCAGTATATCTATAGGAAAAGGAACAGGAGGCGAGATTCGTCAATAATATGTGAATAAAATTTTCGTTTTCAAAGTATACATCGTCAACAGTTATATGGATTAAACTTTCTTCATAATGCAGACCAGGTCGGTTTCGAAGTATATAATACTTAACAAAAGTAAACAAGCAACGATGCGAACTTATAGGTAGTCTCTTAATATCTGGTTAAAAAAGCATTAGTGACTAAACTAACTAAACTATGTTCATTGCTAATGTATCGAATCCATATAAAAAAAAAAAGTCGCAGAAAATATATCCTAACATAATGAATAGATAAGAAGATAAAAATATAAGTAAATCTATGAATTTCTTCCTAAAAGAATAAAGAAATTAAAAAATAAATAATTGCAAAAATACGTTAATAAATAGATAAAATGCAATAAATTATCAATATATATACACTCACCCGTAAAGCACAACGAATATTTAAAGAATAATGCAATAAGGTAGCTCTAATTGAAAACTAAACAAGACCAAACAAACTGATTGCAAAAAAAGCAATTGCAAACATTTCTTGCCCCACAAAGGGCACTTGTAAACAAGTTCAATTTGAGGGGATTACCGTGAGACCAGGACGAAGAGTTGGTACGGCCCCCAAGGTGGAGTTCGAAGGCCACACAGGGGTATATATAAGAAGAGGGTGAAGTCGAGGCATCAACAGGTCTTGTCTTCAGAGCAAGCAGCAAGCAAGCAGCCATGAAGGTCTTGGTAAGTCTTCGTTTCTGAGGTCTATAGAGGTCCTTCATTCCTCGCGCCGTTGGACTGTGGCACAGTCTTCCAGATCTTGTGCAACTGGGACTTCTAAAGTCCAAGAGAAAACGCAATGCATTGAAAAAGAAACCCACAAAATTACTGTGTATAACGCATTTGTTTATCAGTATTTACATTTTGTTTTACTCAACACTCGAGTTCTTTCAGGCCTTATCTGTGGCCCTTTTTCAAGAGATGTGTAGGATTTCAGCCTGAAAAAGGGCAACAGATAGGGCCTGAAAGTACTTGAGTGTTGAGTAAAACAAAATATAGATACTTATAAGTAAACACGTTATACACAGTAATTTTGTGGGTTTCTTTTTCAATCTTTAGAAGAAAACTGAAAGAAGTTTTTGTTTGGTTTACACAATGTATGACTACCTTAAAGCAATTCTCCTTGTATTTTATCATTTTTTTACGTTTTTTATCTGTTTATCTGTTGATTTGTTAATTTGTTGATTTTCATTTTCTAATTAATCCTTTACTTCTTTCGACTGAATACCATATTGTTTGGAAGTTGGAATTTCAAGTCAGTGGCCCCCTACAGGCTTGGTCTATACGAATAGGGTTCATCTTCTGAATAATAATAATAATAATAATAATAATAATAATAATAATAATAATATAATAATAATTGGGGACAAAACTCTCTATCACGAGATTTTATACAATGTTTTAAGGGGTCCACAATATTGTGGACCCCTTGGAACAAAATAATAATTAATTAAGGAACAAAATAATAATAATAATAATATAATAATAAGAATAATAATAATAATAATAATAATAATAATAATAATAATAATAATAATAACAATTCAGTTACAGACTTGAACATCTGAAACTTACATTTAAAAACAATAAAAATTATTTATTTATTTCTCGTCTGTTTAACCTCAGGTCATCCTCGCTCTCTGCCTAGTGGCCCTCGCAGCCGCACGCCCTTCGGACATCGTGGACTTCGAGTTGGACAACCACGAGCAGGAGCAGGAGGGTCAGCCAGGAAGGGCCGTCGAGGGCGAGTACTCCTGGGTAGCGCCCGACGGCAACGAGTACTACGTCAAGTACGTCGCCGACCACCTCGGCTACAGGGTCGTCGAGGACAACGTCGTACCCCAAGCTCCCGAGGCTGACCTCCCCGAGGTCGAGGATGACTAGGAGTAGACTATTAAATGGCTGAGATATGCATGATTTGAAGATTGGCTTTGAATAAAGATTATTTTTCCATAAAAATTTGCTTTCTATATCCTTTACTGTTTTTTTATGAACAGATTGTTGGAAATTCAGTATTTATTGCTAATAAAATGAAGATATAAGCGAGATGTTGGGTCTTATCTAATAACAATTGAATAGGAAGCTTTTATTCTAAGCGTCCATCTTACGCATTTTGTATTCTGAAAGGTTGAAGTTCTTCAAGAACTAAATCATTTTGCAAAGTAGTCACCTTTTTGCAATGTTTTATATTATATTGATAAAAAAAAATTTTTTTACACGTTTTAAAGCTCATAGTAACTCAGAATTCCAATGTAGAGCATTAACATAACAGGGCAGCTTTAATGGAAATAGATAAAAGTCGAATAACGACTAAAAACAAAATTGAATTGCTTGTATAAACTGGACATGGGATGTGATACAAATATCACACAATAAACATTTGATTTTACATTATGGGCGTTATAAAAAAAAATAAACAGAATGAAGATATTCCAAGACCGGACAGAATAACGAAAAACGTATCCTGTGTTTGATGAGAGAAGAGAAGAATTAACGAAAAAATTAATTCATCTAATGTTTTAAATTGTCTCGACGATCATTGGACTCGGCAGTTGCTTTGATGCCAAGCCGTCGTTGGGCTGGTAACTTAGATATTATGTATTTAGAGATTATAAACTGCCATCTCTGGATGGAATCATACAGGGATGAATGTAGAACTCGGATGCATATTCCCGAACTGTAAGCGAGAATCGAACCTTGCCTGAAAAGGCGGGAGGCCATATCTTAAAAAATACTAACCATAGAATCTTCTTTCAAAACAGTCTCATTATGTTCCCCACAGCCATAGTAAGTGATTGACACTTCTTGGAACTAACCTAACCTAAGGTAACCTAACCTAAGGGCATGGCAAAGAAACCGGGGCTTGTGCAATACCAGTATATACATCTCGGGAATTTGCAGACCGGATTCCATGAAGGGTTACAAAAGCCACACACACACACACACACACACACGCGCGCGCGCAAATAAAGACAAGAGATACACTAACCTAGGGGCGTGGCAAGAAAAAAACCGGGGGTGGTGCAATACCAGCATACATCTCGGGAATTTGCAAACCGGATTCTATGAGCGTTTACAAAAGCCACACAAAAAATAAATAAATAAATAAATAAATAAATAAATAAATAAATAAATAAATAAATAAATAAATAAATAAAACAAGAGATACAGGAAAGACATTTTGTTCGTATATGGATCTTGGAAGATCAAGACAATACATTTTTGCCCATACATGCTCACAAACACATACGCGTAAATTAATTCTTTGGATCCCGTTCCAAGCTTTAACCCATACGCAAAGCAACGCTTTTGACTTTATAAAGCTTCGTTTTGCTTTCTTTAAAACTCCTATTGCAAACCCTTGTAGACAGAATCAACATTATTATCTTGATTCATGAACAACTATAATCGTGAGACATTTCTTGAATTAAAGTTGAAATACTGATATAATTTTCATTGAATATTCATTGGGTGTTAATATGAGCACATTTTATTGAAAAATATTTAAAAATTGTTTTATTTAAGGTAAGAATAAGCAAAAGTTATAAAGGGAAAGAAACTAATATTTAAGGAATTAGAGAATAATAAAAAGGAATAAAGGTACTCGAGAAGGAATTACATACTAATAAAAGTAGAGGTGAAACTAATAGGAATTAAATGCCAACATAGGTAAAGAGGTTAAATGAATAAGAATTAAATGCTAATAAAAGTAAAGAATTTAAATTAAGAGGAATTAAATGCTAATAAAAGTAAAGAGGTTAAATGAATAGGAATTAGATGCCAATAAAAGTAAAGAGGCTAAGTGAATAGGAATTCGATTCTAATAAAAGTAATGATGCTAAATGAATAGGAATTAGATGCCAATAAAAGTAAAGTGGTTAAACAAATAGGAATTAAATTCCAATATAGGTAAAGAGATAAAATGAATAGGAATTAAATGCTAATAAAAGTAAAGAGGTTAAATGAACAGGAATTAAATGCTAATGAAAATAAAGAGATTAAATGAATAGGAATTAAATGCTAATAAAAGTAAAGAGATTAAATGAACAGGAATTAAATGCTAATGAAAGTAAAGAGGTTAAACGAATAGGAATTAAATGCTTAAATGCTAATAAAAGTAAAGAGGTTAAATGAATAGGAATTAAATGCTAATGAAAGTAGAGGTTCAATGAATGGGAATTAGATGCCAATAAAAGTAAAGAGGTTAAATGAATAGGAATTAAATGCCAATAAAAGTAAAGAGGTTAAATGAATATAAATTAAATGCTAATAAAAGTAGAGGTTAAACGAATAGGAATTAAATGCTAATAAAAGTAAAGAGAGGTTAAATGAATAGGAATTAAATGCTAATGAAAGTAGAGGTTCAATGAATGGGAATTAGATGCCAATAAAAGTAAAGTGGTTAAACAAATAGGAATTAAATGCCAATAAAAGTAAAGAGGTTAAATGAATAGAAATTAAATGCTAATAAAAGTAAAGAGGTTAAATGAACAGGAATTAGATGCTAATAAAAGTAAAGTGGTTAAATGAATAGGAATTAATTGCTAACAAAAGGGAATAAGCTAATCAATAAGGAATCAGATTCTAATAAAAAAAGTAAATAAACCAATTAATAAGGAAACAGACGCCAATAAAAATAAAATAAAATATGGTTGATATAGTAGATTCAATCAACCGTGCAATCTGATGTCTATAAGCCAGTCCCTTGCGACGTTCCTGATTGGCGGTTGGTATTGGCATATCAGCAGCCAATCGGGAGCGTCGTAAGGGACTAGCTTGTTGATTTATTAACCAAAATACTGAACTCAGCTTGGGTTATTCATTTTGCGAAACTCAAGTCACCATACACATATATATATACATTGTTCTCGAATTCTACTAAGACACAAATCACTCGGACAAACTCAAAAGTTTATATTCCACGAATCAAAAATTATCACTCACCTAAAACCCTCCACATAAAAAGTAGCGAATATTTTCGCAGACGAAGGACACACGAAAACGAGTTCAATCCGGGGGGGCTATTCTTGAACCAGGCGAGAGGATCTCGTTATGTTAAAGGTGAAGTCTGAAGGTCATTGAGAAGTGTGTGTGTATATATAAGCAGAACGCAGCTCATCTCCATATCAGCTTCTTCTGTCGTCTGAACTCGCAATCATGAAGGTTCTGGTGAGTCTGAGAAATCTAGGACTCTCTGTGTCCATTTATTGTTTTATTTGTTTTATATTTCAAAAGACAATACGTATTTACAAAACATGTACATTAGAAATTAGGAAAGTACAATATTAAAAGAGGGTTAACATAGATCCCTTATAATAATACCAAAAGGGAATAAGCTTTGCATTATATTTTTGTGTCGATTTGCTGGTAAAATTCACGTAGGGATTACTCTGCTATATGGTTCTACGTCAACTTAGCAAAATCCATTTGGGAACCATTCCATTTGACGAAACATGTAAAATTCTTTGTAAGATCCCCTTAGGAATTGCTCTGTTTGGTGGGTTCTATGTCAACATCTTGGCAAAGTTCACTTAGGAATTACTCCATCTAGTAGGTTTATGTCAACTTTTAGGCAAAAATTCACTTAAGAAATACTTGATTTGATGAGTTCTGTGCCAGAATCTTGTCACGATCCATGCAGATATCACTGTATTTGATAGAAGCACTTGATTAGTCCAACCATCCTTACTGTGCTTAACTTTAATGAACACAAACTAAATGCTAGACCTAGCCTTAGTATAAATTTTCAGGGAGATGACAAAATTTGATGGGGACGTAAACCAGCCTTATCTTAGACTTAGCCTTATTTTGCTTAACATAACCTTCTGCAACAAGGAGAGGATTAGAGTAGCTGTACTGGATAAGAACCTAGCATAAAGTAACCTATCAATCTTAACCTAACCTGACCATAGACTTTTGTAGACTAATTTAACTGAAATGTTCGAAAACAGGGCAACGTATATATCGGTTAATGATTAAAAATATATAATAATTATCTTTAACTTTCAGGTTATTTTCGCTCTCTGCCTGGTGGCTCTCGCAGCCGCACGTCCCTCGGACATCGTGGACTTCGAGTTGGACAACCATGAGCAGGAGCAGGAGGGTCAGCCCGGCAGAGCCGTCGAGGGCGAGTACTCCTGGGTAGCGCCCGACGGCAACGAGTATTACGTCAAGTACGTCGCCGACCACCTCGGCTACAGGGTCGTCGATGACAACGTCGTGCCCCAAGCCCCAGAGGCCGACCTCCCCGAGGTCGAGGATGACGACAAATAAATAGATAACTGCAGAAGATGAATATTGGTTTCTTATGATTGGCTGAATAAAGTTTATTTTTGTTAAATGATATCTTTCATTTCTAATACTATAAGAAATATCATCCTTACTGAATGGTGTCATTTGGGAATCTAAGGATATATTATCCTTGATATTTTATGATATTTTACTCAAAAAAAGCTAATTAAGTTATCCTATGCATTTTAAATAGATCACTGCTTAGATCGCAAGTCTCAAAATGTTATTAGAAACCTTAAAATTATTATTATTATTATTATTATTATTATTATTATTATTATTATTATTATTATTATTATTATTATTACGGCAATCATCTGATAGATTCATAAGGCTTAAATAGCCTACAAGTATTTTTCACTAAGTAATTAGTAAATACACATAATTCAACTTAATGAGAAAGTGATTATTTTCAGAATTATTCTTTTTTTCTTTTTTATAAACATACAATTACATTTCAATCATTTACATTATTTGAATAATTCTCTTAATACAAAAATATAAAAATTAATGTAGATAACATTTTGCTACAAAAACAATATAATTTTTTAAAAAATGTATAGTTTAAGAAGTATTAGATTGATTTTTCATATCTGGACTGTAAAGAATTTTATCTAGCCAGCTGTTTACTGTAACTCCGTTCATATTCCTTTTAATTCATCTTACTCTCCACCCCCTCCTACCAACTACGAGGTTTTCCTCCTGTTACACTTTTCAAACCTTTTTATGACAATTCCCGTGTCAGCGCTGAGTGACCTCATAGGTCCCAGAGCTTGGCCTTTGGTTTATTGTCCGTATTCTGTTCTGTATCATAGACCCACTCTCGAGTTCACAGTTCACATTTAGAATCTGCTTTGACTGCTATAAAAGAAGGTAAAGCAAGGTAAAGTAATCTTCACTGACACCATAAGAAAAGTGTGAGAAGTAAGGACAGTTCACACCTTCAGAAATTTTGTGGGCAAACTCTTTCATATCACGTAAGCAGCTTCCGACGAGATAGTGAAGACACAACAATAGAATGAGAATTAAATCACATTCTGGCTGCAGAATCAATATGAATTTGCCCCAGACATCATGACAAAATTCAAACTTGCATTAGATAGTGCAGTCACTCAAAGTGAGTTACGACCGTATGCCTAAAGATTTACTTGGAAATCGGAAAGCTGTGCCCGTCTGAGAGAGAGAGAGAGAGAGAGAGAGAGAGAGAGAGAGAGAGAGAGAGAGAAACTACCAGAAAAATAATTCAGAATTTAGGACAGCAAACGACTCAAAGAAATTTTCAGCAAACACTCACTTTCCGTCTGAAGAATATATGACTGGGCCGCCTTTTAAAATAACTACTGTAATTAACTTAACTGGTTTTATTCTGCTTGTTATCTCGAAAAGGAGATAGACCTCTTTAAAAGATATTACTCTTTTACAACATCGGGCAGATTAGGTGAGACACTTAAAAGGGAATCACACAATTTTAGTTTTCTGTAAAAGAAAACTATTGAGACGGCTTTGTCTGTCTGTCCGCACTTTTCTGTCTACCCTCAGATCTTAAAAGCTACTGAGGCTAGAGGGCTGCAAATTGGTATGTTGATCATCCACCCTCCAATCATCAAACTTACCAAATTGCAGCTCTCTAGCCTCAGTAGTTTACATTCTATTTAAGGTTAAAGTTATATATAATCGTTCGTCTGGCAACGATATATATACCAGGCCACCACAGGGGAGTAGTTAAAGGTTCATGGGCTTCGGCCCATACAGCATTATGCCGAGACCATCGAAAAACAGATCTATTTTCGGTGGCCTTGATTATACGCTGTACAGAAAACTCGACTGCGTCGAAGAAAGTTCGATGCATATTTTACTTGTTTGCTATCATTCTATCCTGTATCTGTGTTGAGCAATCAATTACAAAACTTTACAGAACTGCTTTCAAAAAGACTCTCTCTCTCTCTCTCTCTCTCTCTCTCTCTCTCTCTCTCTCTCTCTCTCTCTCATTTTGATAAACGAAACAAGAGATAATTAATTTAGTTCCCTTTAGTGTTTTAAAGTACCAACATAAGGGAAGGAACATAAATAGTTTATAATTTATTGTTTTATTTATTCACGTATTGAGACTGATTGAAATCTAAATCAGTCCCAGTTTGCAATAATAATAGGCTTTTGCTATAATATTTTTATCCATACTGCTTATTCATGAGATATACTATGAATTCATTTAACTTGCAAGAGAATATGAATAAGGATACGTTTTTCATAGTAAGAGCATAATCTGCAGCTATTTTATCCAAGGTGGTAGAATGAATTGTGTAAGACTAATGGCCTTAATTGCAGGTTATAAAAACGTGATTTTCCTTATAGATGTGGAACTAAATGATTAGTTCAAAGTAACTCTTAATTTCATTCTTATTACATAAAGCCTCATCAAATCAGCTTGATGAGGAGGCTTTCCTAATAGACATTGAACTAAGTAATTAGTTCAAAATAACTCATAATTCCATCCCTATTACATAAAGTTTAATTAAATCATACTGCCGGGGATTTTACCTAATTATGCAATTTACCAAATCAGAGCAAATCCTAAATAGTAACTGACCCAATGAGCCGCCATGACAAAAAGTAGAGTAAACACAAAAAGTAGGGTAAACAAGTCTCGCCCCCCCCCCCCCCCACCACAAAAAAAAAAAAAGGCACATGAAAACGAGTCCGCTCAAGGGATCATTTCCATCAGACCAGACGCCGCCCCCAAAAGACGTTTTTCGTGCTTCCAAAAAGTGCCTCCCCCGAAGGCCATTGAAGGCCACGACTGCGTATATATAAACAAAAGGGTGAACCAAGTCACGGCATCAGGTTGTCGTCTGTGGTCACAGCCAGCTATCGACATGAAGGTTCTAGTGAGTGTCTTCATTTCTCAGTTGTAGTCTGTTAGTTTTCTTGTCTGATTTTCTCGACTTATCCCTCTCCCTCTAAGGAAATCTTATTTTAACTTTTATTTTAAAAAATAACAAAAATACAATATTTACATTACTTCAACAATTAAATGTTGAACACAAGAATTTGATTGTAATCATTTTCTTAAATTTTTCCCTATACATTTACTTTTATTAAAAAAAATTTCAATATTTACTTTACTTCAACAATTAGAATGGTGAACACAAGATTTTTATAGTAATCTTTTTCTTCCATTTTTTCCCATACATTTACTTTTATTTAAAACAAATAACAAAATTCAATATTTACATTACTTCAACAGTTAAAATGTTGAACACAAGATTTTGATTGTAACAATTTTCTTCAATTTTTCCCCATACATTTACTTTTATTTAAAAAGAATTAACAAAATTCAATATTTTCTTTACTTCAACAATTAAAATGTTGAAAACAAGAATTTGTTTGTAATCATTTTCTTCAATTTTTCCCAATACATTTACTTTTATTTTTTATTTTAAATTAACAAAAATACAATATTTACATTACTTCAACAGTTAAAATGTTGAAAACAAGAATTTGTTTGTAACAATTTCCTTCAATTTTTCCCCATACAAAGTTAACAGAAGCCATCTCACAGAAGTGCCGTCATTGCCCCTCATGTGGTACACTGTAGGCGTTGCCAAAGTTTGTTCGCAGTCGTTTGTCTTATGGTTTGATTTTCACAATCTCCCCGTAGGAGGGTGTTACCGTCTGTGCACCTTATATGGTACACTGTAGGCATTACTAAAGGTTGTTTGCAGGCGCTTTGGCCCTTAGCTGCAACCCACTTTTTGACCTTTTACTTTACCTCCATTTTCATCTCCTTTCTTCCATTTTCCTGTCCAACCACTCTAACTTCTTTATTTCACCTTAATCGGTTGTGTCTTATAGCTTTTTATTTTCATAAATAATCAAAATCACAATTTGTGCTCCTAGCTCAAATTCCCTTTTTAGCCTTGATGTCCAACTTCTCTGACTATTACTTCGTGCAACTGGAGGGCTTTCTTCCCTTTATCCCTTTAGATTCTTGTACGTCATCTCCCTTATGTGCTGGGACACTCTATTATGCTGTCTAACCTCTCGAACTACCTTTGTGCCTTATCTTAAGCCCTGAATTGCTGAAAAGTGGCCCCCTGCTTGACTTGACGGTCTAGGTTTGTCTCACACTTTTACGTCTTACCTTCCACCTTCCAGGTCCTCATTGCTCTCTGCCTAGTGGCCGTGGCAGCCGCACGTCCCTCGGACATCGTGGACTTCGAGTTGGACAACCAGGAGCAGGAGCAGGAGGGTCAGCCCGGCAGGGCCGTGGAGGGCGAGTACTCCTGGGTAGCGCCCGACGGCAACGAGTATTACGTCAAGTACGTCGCCGACCACCTCGGCTACAGGATCGTCGATGACAACGTCGTGCCCCAAGCCCCAGAGGCCGACCTCCCCGAGGTCGAGGATGACGACAAATAGATGCAGGACCGACGTCTGATTTGGATTCGACTCTTTGAATAAATTCTATTTTTTTTAGGCAATTTTTTATTGATTTCCTTCTCTTTTTTGTCGAGGTAGTTATTGCAAGGTATTAGGTGAGTTAAAGAACCTTAAGTAATGCCTACAACGTGGTGCACTGTAGGCATGACTTAAAGTTCTTTGGAGCGTGCCTTCGGTCACTAGCGGCAACCGCTTTCGTTCCTTTTACTGTACCTCCTTTCCTATTCTCTCTCTTCCATCTTACTTTTCCCCCCTCTCCTAATACTTGATTCATATTGCAACTCCTTTGAGGTTTTCCTCCTGTTACACCTTTCAAACCTTTTACTGTCAATGTCCATTTCAGCGCTGAATGACCTCACATGTCCCAGTGTTTGACCTTGGTCCTAAATTCTGTATTCATCTCATCAACTCAACTCAGCTAATATTACCTGATATCAAGAAATACATAAGCTACTGTTGAGTAAATTCTAGAAGAAAAATTAATAGATAATATTGTAATCAAAATTAAATGTATAGCATTACGGCCATTAAATATAAGCCTATTGGGAATTAGCCGTTCATGAATTAAAACCATATACTTGGATATGAGAGAAACTAAAGGCATTAGAAACTACTCTTTTTTTCGTATTCACCTGTGCATGAGAGTCCAGGTAAAAAAAATTACAGGTAAATAAGTCACGGGGAAAAAGGCACTGAAAAAAAAAAAAAAAGTTTCATTTATAATTTTTTAGAATAATGACCCCCAAACTGTTTTAACCCGGTATGCATTCACCTTTTCTACGTGTTTAGTACCAGACCCTTTTAGGATTACCTTAAAAAAATTAACATAAGAATTTCAGGTAATTTGACTTTTTTATGTGACTTTTTCCTACCGAAAATTGTGACTTTATTCAGTGATTTTTTTTCTGTGGCTTTATTTACGGCCACCGTGCATTAATATATATGTTATTCATGGCAAACATTAACATGAAAATAATAAATATCCCAGACGGCTGCTATTATAAAGTTACTTTGCATCATGAAGTTTAGTAGGACACTAAACTCTCTTTAGAAATATGGAATTTTTTTATTTCTTTATTTTCTATTAGAAAAATATTAAATTTCATTTACACAAGTAGGACGTTACAAAATATTACAAAATTATATACCTACATTATTTAGAAATATGGAAATTAAATCATAATTTTAACCAAGATTTGTTTCAAATGAGCTCTAAAAGGAAACATGTATTCTGATGTTTAACTGACAGCAATATTCAGTTTCATGGAATATATTTTTCTATTTAACAAAAATAATAGGAACTTCTTACAAAACTTTATATATAGTATATATGTCCCTCAGTATCTCATAACCCATCCATTCTTCCCCATTTGATCTAAGCCCAAAAGGAATTTTGCCTTTTTTCTTTTTCTTGCAAAACGCTCCAAGCAAAATTACATTTATGATTTTTTCAAAATCGTCGTTTTTCGATTATCCATCGTTTTCCTCAGTTATTCCAAGTTTCTCCTGTTGCGTAAGCTGATGGATAAATAGATAAAATTAATAAAATTAATAAGCCCTTATTTAATTTTGAAGAAGGTCAGGTATTGTACTCATATTCATAGCTTCTCAGTGATCACTTAAGTATTTATGCCTTCATATAAAACGTATTTACATAAACGGGAAAGGACGATGCATTTACTACATTCTTTCCTATCAACCACCATTGGATCGTTTAGGACTTTAGGTGACACCAAGCAGTTAAATTGTTAACGGCAAAGAAGGGAGCCAATCAGCGAAGCGATCGAAATAAAGCTGGCTAAAAACGCTTCTTGAAGGCTCCGATAGATGGCAGCACTTTGCAGAGTCCTGGTAATATGGGCAACTCCATTTTTAAGACGGGGGAGGTAGGGTGCTGAATTTACGTTCAAATTGCAATTACTCGATAGTTACTAAAGTTTAGTTATACTTAGAGTAATGAATAAATGTTACCAATCATGTAGATCATATTATTTCAAAAAGTTTAAGTTTCTTACTCTTAATAGCAGGTCATAATTTCATGTTGACTATCATTTCAACCCTCGAAAATAATGGTTTTACCCGCCCAACTTGCCGTTTCGGGTCCTTGGCGGCAAGGATTGTTTATAAGGGGAGCGTTCTATACTTCACTTCACTCAGACCAATAGATGGAGCAAGGGTACCTATACCAGGGAGATTTGGTGGAGGGGGTTGGGGGATGTGGGGAAGGGTAGGAAATAGGGAATTCTTGTTGAAAACTGTCTTTAGATTAATGTTTGTTATGGTGGACCTTATAGCTAAGTAATTTTGTTATTATGCTGAAGTTCGGACCTATGACCTGTTATTGGGATTGTAAACTGTGAATTCAAATAGAAGAGAGAGAGAGAGAGAGAGAGAGAGAAGAGAGAGAGAGAGAGAGAGATTCATAGCCTTCATAGACGACGCTTGAGGGAAGCAGAGATTGTAATTCATGATTAATGTTGAGCATCCAGATGACACGACATACTTGCTTTTTTTTATTTATTATTTTTTTTCTGTCCATCAGCTGTATTTTTCTATTCATTAAGTTTCGTCTACGCAGAATTCTCATCCCTGCTTCTTCCGTGACTCAATTCGCCCTCTTATATAAATTTGAACCCCTTGTCAAAAACTATTCTTTCAAAGCTCGGAGACTTTCTTGCAAAAGAAGTGTTCAGCAAGCCCTTTCATTTCACGTCCTGTTTTTTATGTATTTATCTTTTTAGGTGAAAAATCTTTTATTTCCTCTGTACTTCTTGATTACATTTTATTTGAAGACCACCAATACACATTCACGGGAAAGTCCTTACTTTCTCTTAAGGAATTCCTCACTTCCACGTCTCTTTTTCTGTTAGTGTCTCTCTCTCTCTCTCTCTCTCTCTCTCCTCTCTCTCTCTCTCTCTCTCTCTCTGCCTCAGATATTAAATCAATAAGAAATCATCAGAAATCATTGGAAATGTTTTTATTTTATATTTATTGAACTTACATAACTTAAGTTAAAATACTTTGCTGAAAATATGTCACTGTACAGCTTCTGTTCTTGAAATTTTGGATTATAGGCTGATATAATTTAGGCACTGAGATTTTCATCCATTTCCTCAACTTTCACTTCAATAACAACCTATCTATCTATTGATTGTCAATCAGAGTTTTCTCGGGCAGCGCCGGGTTGGTCAGCTAATAATAATAATAAAAATAATAAAGATGAAATTCATTTCAATTGAATTCTATCAAAACAATGTTAGGATTTTTTTCATATCTAAGCTAAATTACATATGGCAATTTAGCATAACGTTAGAATATTCAAGTTTAATAATAATAATAATAATAATAATAATAATAATAATAATAATAATAATAATAATAATAATAATAAACATTTCAGATTTACCCTTTCTCCAAAACAACATATGTCAATAATAATAATAATAATAATAATAATAATAATAATAATAATAATAATAATAATAATAATACCAACCTAATCCCAATCTACATACCGTTGAAATAACCCCATTATATTCTCAGTCCCCGTCATTCGCCCTCCCCCACTTGATATACCCACTTACCTGCCCCACAAAAGTGTGGCCACGAAGATGATATCTGTGGAGGACGCTCCTCCCAAAGGTCAGAGGTCACAAGGATGGGTCCAGTGACCTTTACGGTTGGTAGGACAGCGAGGTTAAGGAAATGGCTCGCTTTGATTTGTGAAGGACGTCCAGGATTCTTTTGGGATCCTATTTTTTTTTTTTTTTTTTTTGTGGGGGTGTGGTGGGGTACTAGGACATTGGTGAAGTGGTAGTACTACTAATGTAGATAGTACTGGTTATAATGATAATAATAATAATATTTTGACGATTACAATATCGATTTTGACACAGTACTGCAGAGAATAATGATTATGCTATATGATGTTCATTGAAGTTTTGTGTTTACACACCCACACACTTATATATATATATATATACTATATATATATATATCTATATATATATATATATATATATATGTGTGTGTGTGTGTGTGTGTGTGTGTGTGTGTGTGTGTGTGTGTGTGTGTGTATATATACTATGCGTGTTTGTGTGTGCGCGCGTGTGTGTAAACACAATTATCCAATGAACATCATTGTGTCTGTGTATGCTTGTGCAGTCATATTTATTTGCTTAAAGCATATAAAAACTTACCACCTGACAAATATAATTTACAATCCAAATAAAAGCCACTGTTCATCTAAGGACTTTGTTCAGTGGCTTGTTTTTCTACCTATCACAAGAGGACTTACTAGTTACTACTGACAAAAAAAAAGCACATTACAGTATTCATAACAGTGTTCAATACGCACAGTGAACTTAAAAGAAAAACTCGGCCCCTTCCACAAATCTATAAAGTACGAATTTGGAAAGGCAACCTTCGCATTATTTCCCGCTCCGCGAGTTTCACATGGAGACTACGTCTTTACGAGTGTGACAGTTCTTTCTCTTCGTCAATCGACTGTTTTTTTCACCTTCGAATTCCTTCCTCCTCCTTCTCCGTTCCAGGCCACACCCACGACTTGACATTTGAATGACATCTGCTCTGGAAAGTGTTCCTTGTAGATTCTGGTACGTGATTAATTGACAACTTAATTCCCTCTTATCTGTTCCTTCCTGGATATCTTTGTGGTCCTTTTGCTCTCTCTCTCTCTCTCTCTCTCTCTCTCTCTCTCTCCTGCTACCTTCATTCTTGCGTATTTATCTTTTATCTGTTCTCCATTAACATATTTCCATTCTGGTCTGGTTTCTTGGTTATGTTTTCTCAACTGATATTTATATTCATCTAGTCTTGGGTTTTATCTTTTTCCTCTTTCGTAATGTTTTCATTTATTGTTTTGTTACATTTATTTATCCCCAATTTATAACTCCATGCAATTTTCAGGCTTCCCCGGGGCTGGAGGACGGCAAGTCTGCTCTTGAAGTTCACTACCTACTGAGTACCATTATTATTATTATTATTAAATGCCTCTTATTATTATCGTTATCATTATTTAATAACCTATTAATGTAATTGTTTACTTTTTTTTATTTATTCCTTTATTAATTTGTTAATTTTTTTTTTTAGTAAATTATGTCTCCTTTCTGTATTTCCCATTACCTTCTGTTACCTCTTTCTAATGAACGCCATAATATTCTTTGGAAGCTTGAATTTCAAGTCAATGGGCTTGTTCCATTTGATTATGGTTTAACTTCTGAATAATAATAATAATAATAATAATAATAATAATAATAATAATAATAATAATAATAATAATAATAATAATAATAATAATACCATCTTGTTAATTGATGCTAATATATTCAAGGAATACATAGGAAATAAAATATCCGATCTACAGAAAGGACAAGGATATTTATTGGTATGTCACACTGCAGAGACGTACGAGAAAGCATCACACAGGTGAGACGAAGCGTCTGAAGTGACAGGTATGGAGACATTCTGCCTCCAGTGGCCGGAGAAAAAAGCGAGTCAGTCCTACCTCTCTCTCTGCGTATGATTCCGAAAACCGGAGATGTCATCGTCGCTGACGCTGAACTGAAGCAAAATGATGACGTATGTGGCGATGAAGCTGGCGATCTGGTGGTTGGAATTCAGAAAATGAGAGGTGAGAGAGAATAAACAGAGACAAGGCGTAAAGCAGGTAATTCATGGGACTGGAATATTGCTGATTAATAAATGCAGCAAAAGATTCTGTTATATAAATCACTCTTTCTAATGCAGTAAGTTGGGTACTTGGTTGTCAGTCTCTCGTTTCGAATTATGGTAGAGAGAAAGAGAGAGAGAGAGAGAGTTGGGGGGGGGGGGGGGGCTGTATTACGTCTGTTGATATCTTTGTATGTTTTCCGAGCTAAATCCAACAATTATAAAGTAAACAAAATGATCTGAGAGAGAGAGAGAGAGAGAGAGAGAGAGAGAGAGAGAGAGAGAGAGAGAGAGAGAGGCCTGTAGCACGTGTGCTGATTTCTTTGTATGCAACTATTTTGTTTTCCATTATCTTCACCGAGCTAAATCGAACAATAATGAAGTAAACAAATTGATCTGAGAGAGAGAGAGAGAGAGAGAGAGAGAGAGAGAGAGAGAGAGAGAGAGATTAGACACCAGACCTGCGCGCTCATTGTTCCGTGAAACTGCATGATATCTAAACGGGATGGCCTCGACGAGGTAATTCTCATTCTGAAGGTGAGGCCATAATATTATGTATAAAATAAGCTGCTCTCTCACTGCTTGAAGTGAGGTATTAGATGCCTATAGAGAATCTGTATAAAAGAGTATTTCATTACCTTGAGTTATTATATTCCCTGGATAAGTTATACTTAGAGTGTCTATTTGCCTCTATAAGTTACCCTTAGAGTATCTGTTACCCTGGATAACTTCTCCTTTGAGCATTTCATTACCTGGATAAGTTATCATTTGACTATTCTATTACCTAAATAACTTTACCTTTGATAGTCTCATTACCTGGATAATTCATAGTTAGAAAAATGTATTACCTGTATAAGTTATCCCTAGAATATTTACTAACCTGGATAACTTGGTCTTTGAGTATTTAATTACCTGGATAACTTAGTCTTGGGATATTTCATTGCCTGGATAAGTTATCCTTTGGGTATTAGATTGCCTGAATAAGTTATCCTTTGAGTATTATACTACCTGGATAAGTTAAACATAGAGTGTTTATTTACCTGGATACCTTATCCTGAGAGGATATGGATAACTTATCATTTGAGCATTTCATTACCTGGATAAGTTTGCCTTTGGATATGACAAAGAAGTTCCCCATATTGAAGTCTGGATAATCTTGCATTAGTTCCAGCAACCTCCCCATCTGACAACAAAATAAAATAAAATAAAAAACATTAACAAATGACAGCCAAGTAAACAATGAATTAAGCATCATATCCTTTGTAAAAATTTATACCTCAGGTTATAAATGTGTTGGTGATCTGAAGTTGTTCAGAGTTTATAAATCATAATTGTTAATTCTCTTCTCATCGAATAAGAATTTGTATGTTGGAGTTTACCATCTGTCATAGATAAGTTTATTTTCATTTGAATCATTATCGTCTGGGCTTTGAAATACTCCTATTATCAAATAAGAATTTGCATATTGTAGTTTATCATCTCAGAGATAAATCTGTTTTTGTTGAATTATTAGTATGTGGGCTTTGAATTACTCCTATTATCAAATATGAATTTGCAAATTGGAGTTTATCTTCTCAGAGATAAATCCATTTTTATTTGAATCATTATCATGTGGGCTTTGAAATACTCCTATTATCAAATGAGAATTTGCATATTGGAGTTTATCATCTCAGAGATAAATCAATTTTTACTTGAATTATTATCACGTGGACTTTTAAAACTCATATTATCGTTCTCTTAACCGCCATATTTCTTACACGCTCAGAAAGGTAAACAGGGAAATATTCATAAATTTTGTAATATACACTAACCAGCAATGACTGTTTACGTGGGGTATTGAGCAATAGGCTTCTGTAAACACTCTACGAGTCACTGACTGATGTGGAGTAGATGAAAGGAAAAGTACTGATCATCAGCCCGCTGCTGATCGTAATTCGTTTATTGCAAGGGGGTTGAACTCGCGAATGCATAGACTTATTCGTTTTATGAAGTCTGAAGTATCGGTGGTCGATTTCTGATGCAAGGGGAAGAAAGCCTTTGTTTATTATTTTTTCTGTCATTCTTTCTTAAATTTAGCAAGCAGTTTATCACGCGTTTAGCAGAGACGTTCCAGAAGAACTTTTATTATTTTATTTTGTTGTAGGAAGCCCACTAAAATTTGGAAAAAATTTAGTGGGCTTCCTACAACATAATATTCTAGTACACGGATACATTGTTTAACTTTGCTTTATTATTTTATGTTAAAATATATAATCTGTATCTAGGTTTATATCTGATCCTGCAATGTTAATGCATAAATACGTAGGCGCATGCATGCGTATGTGTATTTTGATTATAATTTCGTTTGCAGGCTGGCATACAGTTCTATACAATTACAGTACAGTTTTTGAAAACTCAAATACACTTCTGTTTAGTTACAGTACACATTTTTTCTAATCCCACATACAGTTCTGCTCAGCTAAAGCGCACAATTTTTGCAATTACATACAAGAATTTAGCGACAAAAAAAAAAAAAAAAAAAACTACGACAAACAAAACGAGAGTTTGATATTGACAATGACCGAAGACCAATCATGGAAGCAAATATGCTCTCTGAAAGTGAAAAGTATTGTAAAGGATAATAGGAAACGATAAAATTTTATAGCATACTTTCAATATTCCATTTTTCATGGAAATTAAAAAAGAAAGAAAAACAAACTCAAGTAAAGATAAGTGCGTGTCCATAAACAGAGCATGTTTGGTAAGAACAAAATAGGCATGCATCTCCTCGCCCATGTATGGTATTTTGGGTAACATAACAGTTTCGATAGCCCCTATGTATTTGTGACACCAGATAAAATCAATCCAGTCAAATATATGAAAGTAAATATTTTGCATAATTTTTACAGACATAATAATTTTGAATATTCTGAAAAGACTGATTGTGCTCATTATACATCCAACCAGCAGGAATTTTATCATGATAGATTGTGACAATGGCTTGATTAGCCATAAGAGAGTTAGTAATTTAACTTGGTGGTTTGGTAGAATTACTACTACTATTACTCCTACTTCTACTAATACTGCTGCTGCTGTTGCTGCTGCTGTTAATAATAATAATAATAATAATAATAATAATAATAATAATAATAATAATAATAATAATAATAATAATAATAATAATAATGTCAATAAAATTACTATTAATTCGTCCATACATTGGCATCTGTATGCAAAAGTTGCACTAAACCTACCTTATAATCTGTAGCATCAACAGTACAGGCACTCCTGCAGTATCGAATCCTATTGAGGAGCTGGGATCTCTGTCAATAACACCAAACAAAAAAGCTGATAGGAATACACTTGACTTAAGAAGAAGAACCTAGTACAAGGTTTGAAAGCTTTTAATATCCATTAAAGACCACATACTCACATGCAACCGATACACTATATATCATGAATTGTTTTTCAGCTAATATTGTACATACAAAAGACTCTGAGAAGCAAACTGGTTCTGAGAGAAAGGACACTTCCAATTGAACTGCGTCAGACAAAACTGGGAGTTACAAAGGGATTCTACCTGTCTTGGGTAGGGGGGAGGGGGACTTTACCTTCTCGTTGACAGCATCAGGTGAATAGCAGAGAAGAATCAGGAAGCTGATGTTCCTCATCAGGCCTGCATACACGAAGATCCACTGCCAGTCAACCACCTCCTGGGGTGAAAAGAAAATGAACAGCCAATTTATAGTCTCCACCACAGCATCCAGCATGAGCAAGTACACCATACTGGAGAAGTACTTGTTGAAAATTCTCTGACTCTCGTGAATCAGGATCAGCCTGGCCTTAGCTGTGACGTAATCCTTGTCCGATATTTGTGGACGGGTCGGCGGCACTCCGGCAGCGCTGTTGATCAGCTCCAGAAACTCTGCTCCAGCGACGATGCCGTTCCTCTTGCAGAATAGCTTGGCCTCCACCTCCAAGTCCCGCTCTCCCAAGTCAGCGGCGGAGACCTCTGATGACCCGTGACCCAGAAGATGCAAGATTGAGTCGAACCCAGAGACGAAGAGAGCTACCCAGCAAAAGAAGAATATCAGCATGCTGCCCAGGTTGCAGCTGATGATGAATGTGACTTGAACGTAGAGAGTGGACTTCCATGCTTCCATGACGGATAAGAATTTGTTATCGAGGGGCAGGCTGTTGTACTTTAGTTTAGAATAATAGATACCGTAGATGAGGTCCATTATGAAAGAGAGTTCGAAGATAATGAAGAATGATGTGAATAAGGTGTTCCTGAAAGGATTGAGTGAATATTCTCTCAGGCTAGCTAGATTATAGTTCAAGTGGACAGCGAGGCTATATAGCAAACTCCTGTAAAGAATGAGGTAGAGAACAAGACCAAACGCTGTTACATAAGTACAGAAAGTCAGAATTGCTGTAGCCACTTCCTGGGTGCAGCTGAAAAATTCTCTTCCATCGCCAATTTCAACAACTCCAAAAAGCACCAACTGCATAAGCACAAGTCCTGCAATGAGCCTAGAGTAAATGACTAACCAGGTTTTTTCTTGGAAGCGGTATGGTAGAGCAAAATGGCATTTCGCCAGTCCTCTGTCTTGTTGAGCCTTCTCCTTGTTGCCATTGCTGAGTGAAACCTTCAAGTCCCCTCTCTTCCAGGTGTAAGGGAAACCGCCAGAAATCTTGATCACTGTTAAACTCATAGATATTAGTGCATAGAGACACCTGTTTAATTCTACATTTTTGGTCCGCTTCACTGCGTTTTTCATTCCCTCGTCTCCAGAGTAACCAGGAGTCAGAAATTAGCTAGACCTTCGCACAGCCTTGACCGTGGCAGACTAAAGGGGAATTTACATATTCAGGAATATATTAGCAGGTGATTAGGTATGCATGTTAAGTGAGTAAGTGACTGCTGAGTGTTCTTCAGATTCAAATTTGATCAAGAGGACAGTTGAATCAATACTGTCAGTTATATTTGAGAGGCAAGTTTGTGAGAATAGCGTAATTAAGCTTTCGCCAGTCTAACTGAACCAGATCAAATGCTCCTAATGAGAATATTGACCGGGAATGGCTGGTAAACTTCCTGCTTTGATAAATTCCGTTTATGATTTACTCTTATGTGCCTCCCTTTTTTATTTTCAGTTTTACTGGTGAGTTTTACTGGTGCCTTCTTTTTACAGTTTATAGTTACAAAATTTTAGGTCCAGTTGAGGAATACTTACATTTTTCCTCTACATCCTAAAGTTACCTAATAGGTCTTTTTGCTAACAATTCAAAGACAGTCTTTAAAGTAAGGTAATTTATAGAACCATCTATAAAAAAATTGGACCGTGCAACATACTCCTGTGAAACTGTTTTTTTCTACCTGAATCCAGATCTAAAATAGAACCAAGAAGCAAGAGTCTTATGGGCTGTTTATTGGTGATGGGTATGAGCCTTAGAAAATGCCATAAGTGTCATTGATAATTTGTCTTATCATTATTGTTGTCAGTATAGTTAAGTAAATACAAAAAGAAATTCATTGATTATATGCTTTGTTGAAACCTGTCCATCAACAAACAAATGAAAAACACCCATAAAATTTTAACAGCAATGTAAATATTAAAGTAGATTTTAGGAGCAGATAAATCATCATTTGACCAGCAACACTTTGACAAACTAATACAGAAGATGACCTTCTCAGTATGCAAACATAATTAAGAAGTTGGATCGATAAGTGTTTAAGATATACCTTTAGTTCAGCATTAGCTATCCTGGAAGGGGGTTCTGTCAGTGCCAGTCCTTTGCACCTGTCTGTTCTAATCACCTTCACAAAGGGCAAAAGGATGAAGCTGTCAATGAGACCTTGGAAAGAGCGCTATTTCTTCTGGGTCATAAGCTTGAGCCTGTTTTCTATATGAGGTATGGGGGGCTTCCGTTACAATGGAATTTTAAGGAGGAACCCATTACATCTGAAGAAGATGATATTCTACAGCCCAGTAAAGGAGGAATGTGCTCTAAAAAACGGAATACTGTGTCAGTATGCAGGTTTCGGGAATAAAAATGGCTGGCGATCTATTCAAGGGTAATGGCACTAGCTTGTTTGATTTCATGCCCTCTTTATGGATATTTGTCCTTTTAAAAGCACCAAACTCTCAACAGACACTACAATGAAGATTTGTGCCATAGTCATAGCTGGTGGCATGTTTTCAGTTGTGATTTTAAATAAAAAGATACTTCGACGGCTAATGACATACTTCAATTACTGTACCATTAGCCAAGTTGGTAACATCCCTAATCCATTCAGGAATAAGTAATACATAGGGTTCTTATTAATCTTTACATTCGACTTTCATTATTGATTTCATCTTTGGGTGTTTATTGATTAAATAGAAATCCATGAGTACCCTATTTCATGGTGATTTTGTGTCTGTCATGAAAGCTTGGAGGAACCTTCTGTATTTACAAATACCCTTCAACGTCAGCTGCAGCCTGGCTGGCATGCTCTTCTTCTACTCCTGCTGGATAGGCATCTTCGAGATGTGCTTTGAAACCATCCTCCAGATTATCAAGGACAATGCACCAAGAGCCGAATTCTATCCAAAGCTGTTTCATAAGAGGAAGGATGCTCAACCAGAAGACTCCCAAGGGCTAACCCTACTGCCTAGACTCCAATTGTCTGCGAAGCGGTTCCTGACAATCAGGAACAACATCTTGCTAATACACAAAAGTCAGCGCATTTTCAACAAATACTTCTCGAGCTTCGTCTATTTGCTGATGCTTGATTCTGTAGTGGAATCGATAATAAGCTTGTACGTCTTGATCACGGTCGTCCAGGAGATGAGTTGGAAGAATATACCCCATTTCACCAGTGTTTCGTAGCTTCAGTTTTCTCTTGTTTCTGTACCTCTCACCAGAATTTATCAAAGAGAAGGTGAGATGATTGTTTAGTTTTGTGAAGGTATCTAACCCCCAGTCCCCTAAACTGGAATGAAATTTTATTGTTTTGTTCTTACTGTATAGACCAGTGGTTCTCAACCAGGGGTGGAATTCCCACCTAGGGGGTGGCTTTCAGAGTTTCATGGTGGGAATGGTGACCACAGACTACCAGGCTCAAACTAGCTCTAGGACTACACAAAACACAGAGTCATAGTGGGCTTTCTCTCCACTAGCTTGTGTCTGTGTTAGAATTTTGTTGCATGTTATTTGGAATGCACCTTTTGAGGCAGATTATTTTGGAAAAGGTGCTGAAGTCGGGAGAATGACATTCTGACATATGGTTAAAGGGTGCATGGGCCAAAATAAATTCACAATTTCTCTCTTTCTCTCTAATTTTCTTTGTTTTTCTTTCTCAATTTTTCATTTTTCTTCTGTTTTATCTTTATCTTTCTCTAATTTTCTCTATTTATCTTTGTTATTTCTCAGTTTCTAATTTTCCTTGTTTTTCTCTCTTTCTCCCTCTCTTTTCCTCTTTTATAGAACTATTTACAACAACATTGGACTGTGCAACATACTCTTGTGATACTGTTTTCTTCTACCTGAATCCAGATCTAAAATAGAACCAACAGCAAGGGTTTTATGGGCTGTCCATTGGTGATGGTTAAGAGCCTTAGAAAATGCCACAAGTGTCATTGATAATTCGTCAGTAATCACTATTATTGTCACTATAGGTTAGTATCTACTAACAGTAATTCATTGATTATGGAAGCAGATATATCATCATGTGACCAGCAACTTTGTTAGAGCGATACACTCAGTAGACCACATCTTTTGGCAAATCAATAAAGAAGATAACATTCTTAGTATGCAAGCATAATCAAGAAGTTGGATCGATAAGCGTTTAAGATCTACGTTTAGTTCAGCATTAGAAACTCTGGAAGAGGGTCCTGTCGCGCTAGTCCTTTGCAACAGTCTATTCTGATCACCTTCACAGTGGACAAAAGGATGAAACTGTCAACAAGACCTTGGAAAGAGCGCTATTTCCTCTGGGTCGTAAGCTTGAGCCTCTTTTCTATGCGAGGTATGGGGGGCTTCGTTTACACATGGAATTTTAAGGAGGAACCCATTACACCTGAGGAAGATGATATTCTACAGACAAGTAAAGGAGGAATGAGCTGTCAAAAACAGAAAACTATGGTAGTGGGCAAGTTTCGGAAAAAGAAATGGCTGGTGATCTATTCAAGAGTGATGGCGCTAGCTTGTTTGATTTCATGCCTTCTTTATGCATATCTGTTCTTTCATTTAGGCTCTTTCAGCTTTAAAAGCACCAAGGATGCAACAGACACCACAATGATGATTTGTGCCCTTGCCATATGTGGTGGCCTGATTTCAATTGTGATTATAAATAAAAAGATACTTCGACAGTTAATGGCATTCTTCAACTACTGTACCATTAGCCAAGTTGGTAGCATACCTAATCCATTCAGGAATAAGTATTTCATAGGGTTCTTAATTATCTTTGAATCGATTTTCATTATTGATATCGCCTGTGGCATTTTACTCTTTAAACAGAAGACCACGATCAACCTATTTCACGGTGACTTTGTGTCTATGATGAAAGCTTGGAAGAACTTCCTGTATTTACAAATGCTATTCAGTATCAGCTGCATCCTGGCTGGCATGCTCTTCTTCTACTCCTGCTGGATAGCCATCTTTGAAATGTGCTTTGATACCATCCTCCGGATCATCAAGAACAATGCACCAAGCACCGAGTTCTATCCAAAGCTGTTTCATAAGAGGAAGGACGCTCTACCAGGAGACTCCCAAGGGCTAGCCATACTGCCTAGACTCCAATTGTCTGAGAAGCGGTTCCTGAGGATCAGGAACAACATCTTACTGATAAACAAAAGTCAGCGCATTTTCAACAAATACTTCTCAAGCTTTGTCTATTTGCTGATGCTTGATTCTGTAGTGGAGTCGATAATAAGCTTGTACGTCTTGCTCGCGGTCGTCCAGGAGATGAGTTGGAAGATTATACCCAATTTCACCAGAGTGTTTCGAAGCTTCAGTTTTCTCTTGTTTCTGTGCCTCTCACCAGAATTCATCAAAGAGAAGGTGAGATGATTGTTCAGTTTTGTGAAGGTATCTAACCCCCAGTCCCCTAAACTGTAATGAAATTTTATTGTTTTGTTCTTACTGTATAGACCAGTAGTTCTCAACCAGGGTGGAATTCCAACCTAGGGGGTGGCTTTCAGTTTCATGGCGGAAATGGTGACCGCAGACTAGCAGGCTCAAACTAGCTCTAAGATTACACAAAACACAGAGTCATGGTGGGCTTTCTCTCCACTAGCTTGTGTGTCTGTGTTAAGGTAGGTTTACACCTATGCACTTTTTTTTTACGGGCAGTTCCGGCGTAGGTCCGCAAGAAGCGGTGTGTGTCCAAATGGCTGTCTGGCGCAGTGTTACGGCGTTGTGCAGTTTTATGGTGCGGGTTCATATGCCATGGCACACCTTCTTTCGGCTTTGTTACTCTGTGTAGCGGTGTGTTGCGGGTGGCTTGTGGTGTTGCTGGCGAGTGCGCGCACAAGTGCACGAGACACGATGTGGGACGCTGCATGCTTGTTGCACATGCACCCCCACCCCACCCCTCAACCTCTCATGATACATACTACACCCACCTCTCAAAAATAAGAGTCCCCCCGAAACCTCACATGATACATACTACACCCACCTCTCAAAAATAAGAGAACCCCCCCCCTTCCACCTCGCATGATACATATACCCACCTATCAAAAATAAGAGCCCCCCAAACCACGCATGATACATATAGCCACCTATCAAAATAGAGCCCCCCACCCCCCCCAACCTCACATGATACATACACCCACCTCTCAAAATGATGAGCCCCCTCAACCTCACATGGTACATACATACACCTCTCAAAGATAAGAGCCCCCCCCCCCCCCCCTCGCATGATACATATACCACCTCTCAATATACAAGGAACAGATATGTAAAAAAGCCACTGCTTCAAAATGTAAAGGTGAATGGTACTGAGTACTCAATGAGGGCATTCCTAATCCTCTCTCTCTCTCTCTCTCTCTCTCTCTCTCTCTCTCTCTCTCCCGAACTTGGGAATTCCAAATGAAAATCAATTGATGGACATAACAAAAATACTTACTAAGCAAACATGAAAAGCATAGAATGTAAGAAAATTGTTTTATATCATAACATTTTCAACTGTAAATATCATATATTATCAACTGAAGTCAATATGTCTTTAGTCTGTTACTGATTTTTCATTGTTCTCCTGTTAACAACTATGTCCAGTCAATGTTAATTATTGTTTCATTATCATTTGTATGTGTTCATGTTCATTTGATCATGTTCTCAATATTATATTATTGTTCTTTACCTTGTATGTTATTATATCATTTGATGGCCCTATTTATTTCATGTTACATTTCATTGTATAGTTCAAGTTATTTTCCGAGTTCTATTTATTTCATATTTCAAATTTCATATTTCAGATATCATATTTCCTGTTATATTTCTTCATGTTATTATTCTTTATGACCATGCTATTTCATTATTCGATTTTATTTTACCCAATCATATCATCATATATATTGTCATGACTTTATAAATTAAGCATCAATGAGGAAAATGTAAATGTAAGTCAATATTTCAACATATTTATTACAAAAAAAAACATTATGATTGGCATAAAATATACTAAAACATTTAATATTAGGAAATTTTTTTTGTATTTATTTATACATTGTTTGTGTTATTGTATCATCCTTCGTTGTGTCAGGGTCATTGTCCTAGGGAGGCGCCATAACGCCTCACGCACGCCGCACGCCCCGCAACATGTGCGTGCTATGTATTAATCGTGTATGAAGGCGCCGTAAGGGCACCGCACGGGCGCTGTACGCCGCTGTAACAATCACGCCGTAACACTCCCACACACAGAGGTATGAACCCGCACCGGGCCGGGCATGGTGTGGTGTGGTGCGGTGCGGCGCCGTGCCACACCGCTTACGATTTCGTGCAACTTCATCAGGCCTCCAGACGCCGCGCAAGATTTTGAAAAAGTTTAAAAACCTGGCGAGGTGTAAACCTACCTTTAGCATTTTGTTGCATGCTATTTGGAATGCACCTTTTTAGGCAGATTATTTTGGAAGGGGGGCTGGAGTGGGGGGAAGGACATTCTGACATATGGTTAAAGGGTGCATGGGCCCCAAAAAAAGTCACAATTTCTTACTTTCGCTCTCATTTTCTTTGTTTTTCTTTCTTAATTTTTCATTTTTCTTCTTTTTCTCTTTATCTCTCTCTAATTTTCTCTGTTTATCTTTTTTATTTCTTAGTTTCTAATTTTCCATGTTTTTTTCTCTTTCTCCCTCTCTTTTCCTCTTTTATAGAACCACTTATAACAACATTGGACTTTGGAACATACTATTGTGAAACTGATTTCTTCTACCTGAATCCAGATCTAAAATAGAACCAATAGCAAGAGTCTTATGGGCTGTTTATTGGCAATGGTTAACATCCTTAGAAAATGCACAAGTGTCATTGATAATTTGTCAGTAATCATTATTGTTGTCACTATAGTTTAGTAAGAACTAAAAGAAATTCATTGATTACATGCTTTGTTGAAACCTGTCCATCAACAAACAAATGAAAAACACCCATAAAATTACAACAGTAATGTAAATATTAAAGTAGATTTTAGGAGCAGATAAATCATCATTTGACCAGCAACACTTTGACAAATTAATACAGAAGATGACCTTCTCAGTATGCAAACATAATTAAGAAGTTAGATCGATAAGCGTTTAAGATATACGTTTAGTTCAGCATTAGCTTTCCTGGAAGAGGGTTCTGTCAGTGCCAGTCCTTTACACCTGTCTGTTCTAATCACCTTCACAAAGGGCAAAAGGATGAAGCTGTCAACGAGACCTTGGAAAGAGCGCTATTTCTTCTGGGTCGTAAGCTTGAGCCTGTTTTCTATACGAGGTATGGGGGGCTTCCGTTACACATGGAATTTTAAGGAGGAACCCATTACACCTGAAGAAGAAGATATTCTACAGCCCAGTAAAGGAGGAATGTGCTCTCAAAAACGGAATACTGTGTCAGTATGCAGGTTTCGGAAAAAGAAATGGCTAGTGTTCTATTCAAGGGTAATGGCACTAGCTTGTTTGATTTCATGCCCTCTTTATGGATATCTGTTCTTTTATTTTGGCTCTTTCAGCTTTAAAAGTACCAAACTCTCAACAGACACTACAATGAAGATTTGTGCCATAGTCATAGCTGGTGGCATGTTTTCAGTTGTGGTTTTAAATAAAAAGATACTTCGACGGCTAATGACATACTTCAACTACTGTACCATTAGCCAAGTTGGTAACATACCTAATCCATTCAGGAATAAGTATTACATAGGGTTCTTATTAATCTTTACAACGACTTTTATTATTGATTTCATCTTTGGGTGTTTATTGCTTAAAGAAAAAACCATGAGTACCCTATTTCATGGTGATTTTGTGTCTGTCATGAAAGCTTGGAGGAACCTTCTGTATTTACAAATACTCTTCAACGTCAGCTGCAGCCTGGCTGGCATGCTCTCCTTCTACTCCTGCTGGATAGCCATCTTCGAGATGTGCTTTGATACCATCCTCCGGATCATCAAGGACAATGCACCAAGTGCCGAATTCTATCCAAAGCTGTTTCATAAGAGGAAGGACGCTCAACCAGGAGACTCCCAAGGGCTAGCCATACTGCCTAGACTCCAATTGTCTGAGAAGCGGTTCCTGAGGATCAGGAACAACATCTTACTAATACACAAAAGTCAGCGCATTTTCAACAAATACTTCTCGAGCTTCGTCTATTTGCTGATGCTTGATTCTGTAGTGGAGTCGATAATAAGCTTGTACGTCTTGATAGCGGTCGTTCAGGAGATGAGTTGGAAGATTATACCCCATTTCACCAGAGTGTTTCGAAGCTTCAGTTTTCTCTTGTATCTGTGCTTCTCACCAGAATTTATCAAAGAGAAGGTGAGATGGTTGTTCAGTTTAGTGTAGGCACCTAACCCCCAATCCCCTAAACTGTAATAAAATTTTATTGTTTTGTTCTTATTATATAGACCAGTGGTTCTCAACTAGGGTGGAATTCTCACCTAGGGGGTGGCTTTCAGAGTTTTATGGAGGGAATGGTGACCACAGACTAGCAGGCTCAAACTAGCTTAGGACTACACAAAATGCAGTCAATGTGGGCTTTCTCTCCACTAGCTTGTGTCTGTGTTAGCATTTTGTTGCATGTTATTTGGAATGCACCTTTTGAGGCAGATAATTTTGGAAAGTGTGCTGAAGTGGGGGGAATGACATTCTGACATATGGTTAAAGGGCGCATGGGCCAAAAAAGATTCACAATTTCTCTCTTTCTCTCTCATTTTCTTTGTTTTTATTTATCAATTTTTCATTTTCCTTCTGTTTTCTCTTTATCTCTCTCTAATTTTCTCTATTTATCCTTGTTATTTCTCAGTTTCTAATTTTCCCGGTTTTTCTCTCTCTCCCACTCTTTTCCTCTTTTATAGGACCATTTACAACAACATTGGACTGTGCAACATACTCTTGTGAAACTGTTTTCTTCTACCTGAATCCAGATCTAAAATGGAAATCAACAGCAAGAGTCTTATGGGCTGTCTATTGGTGATGGTTAATAGCCTTAGAAAATGCCACAAATATCATTGATAATTTGTCAGTAATCATTATTGTTGTCTCTATAGCTTAGTAGGTACTAAAAGAAATTCATTGATTGCATGCTTTGTGGAAGCCTATCCATTAACAAACAAATGGAAAACATCCATTAAAAGAGAACAGTAATATCCTTATCAAAGGAGTTTATAGAAGCAGATATATCATCATGTAACCAGCAACTTTGTTAGAGCGATACACTCAGTAGCCCACATCATTTGGCAAATCAATAAAGAAGATGACCTTCTTAGTATGCAAATATAATCAAGAAGTTGGATCGATAAGCGTTTAAGATATACGTTTAGTTCAACATTAGCTATCCTGGAAGAGGGTTCTGTCAGTGCCAGTCCTTTGCACCTGTCTGCTCTAATCACCTCCACAATGGGCAAAAGGGTGAAGATGTCAAAGAGATCTTGGAAAGAGCGCTATTTCCTCTGGATTGTAAGCTTTAGCTTGTTTTACATACGAGGTGTAGGGGGCTTCCTTTACACATGGAATTTTAAGGAGGAACCCATTACACCTGAAGAGGATGATCTTCCACAGCCCAGTAAAGGAGGAATGTGCTCTCAACAACGGAATACTGTGTCAGTATGCAGGTTTCGGAAAAAGAAATGGCTGGTGATCTATTCAAGGGTGATAGTTCTAGTTTGTTTAATTGCATACCTTCTTTATGGATATATGTTCTTTTATTTTGACTCTTTCAGCTTCAAAAGCATCGAAGCTGCAACAGACACTATAATGAAGATTTGTACCCTAGCCATATGTGGTGGCATGTTTTTAATTGCGATTATAAATAAAAAGATACTTCGACGGTTAATGGCATACTTCAACTACTGTGCCATTAGCCAAGTTGGCAACTTACCTAATCCATTCAGGAATAAGTATTTCACAGGGTTCTTTATTATCTTTGAATCGACTTTCATTATTGATATTATCTGTGGGTGTTTCTTCTTTAAAGAGAAAACCACGAGCAACCTATTTCACGGTGACTTTGCATCTGTCATGACAGCTTGGAAGAACTTTCTGTATTTCCAAATGCTATTCAGCGTCAGCTGTAGCCTGGGTGGCATGCTCTTCTTCTACTCCTGCTGGATAGCCATCTTTGAGATGTGCTTTGATACCATCCTCCGGATCATCAAGGACAATGCACCAAGCACCGAGTTCTATCCAAAGCTGTTTCATAAGAGGAAGGACGCTCTACCAGGAGACCCCCAAGGGCTAGCCATACTGCCTAGACTCCAATTGTCTGAGAAGCGGCTCCTGAGGATCAGGAACAACATCTTGCTGATACAAGAAGGTCAACGCACTTTCAACAAATACTTCTCGAGCTTCGTCTATTTGCTGATGCTTGATTCTGTAGTGGAGTCGATAATAAGCGTGTACG
>NC_061088.1:6417554-6422554 GCF_015104395.2 Macrobrachium nipponense | reverse complement strand
TCACCAGGCTGTTCGTCTACTTCGTTTTATAATATAATTATCTTAATATTTCTGTCTGGGTCGGCGGGGCTGACGTTTTCGTCGATGATCTTTTTGAGGGCTTGTTCGTCCTCCTTGTACCACCGGTGCCCATTGTAGAAAAGCTTGATGGGCTCTGCAACATCGGGGCGGGGTTCCTGGTGGTACCAGGCTTCCATATTTTTCCTTATAGATTCATCAACAGCACGATTGGTGTGTCCGTTGTCGACGAGGACCTGGGCGGCGCGCTCCAACTCACTGTGTGTGTCATTCCAGGAGGAACAGCGTGAGAGGGCCCTCCTGACGAAGGCGCTGATGGTGGAGCGCTTATACCTCTCAGGGCACTCGCTCTCACCGTTCATGCACAATCACAGGTTCGTCGGCTTCGTGTACACCTTCGTGCTGAATTCGGAATCTCGCTGTTCGACAAGAACGTCAAGGAAGGGGAGGCGGCTGTCTTTGCAATGTTCAATCGTGAACGTGAGGCAGCTGTGGTCGTGGAATGCCCGTCGCAGCTCGCTTAATTCTGCCAGTTTTTTTAACAGTATTTGCCTAAAAGAGGGTCTTCTACCAAAAAATTATTATTATTATTATTATTCTTAGGTTACTAATTTAATTATTCCATATGTTCTCTTTCCTTTTAGCTGGGCCTCTTGCTGGAACTCATGGAAGATTATCCAGGATTCAATATTGGGAACTTCTATCTGATCTCGAAAAGCCAGCTCATTCAGGTAAAAGGAATTATAATTTTTTTTATGCTTAGGTGAGTTTTCGTTTTTCTGTGTCTGTATAGATAGTCACTATAACAATAGATTCACATCAACCGTGCATTTGATGACTAGGCCAGTCCCTTACGACGCTCCACTGATTGGCTGTTGATAAGCCAATCACAGTGTTGGAAACTCCCAGTCTCTCTCGAGAGTTCACATGTGTAGGATCTATGTTCCACCTCTCATGCTGACGAATACGTATTTGAAATCTATTCCTCAGGAGAGGTGGAACATACATCCTACCCATGTGAAACTCTCTCGAGAGACCTAGAGTTTCTGGCCCTGTGATTGGCTATCAACAGCCAATCAGGAGCGTCGTAAGGGACTGGCCTAGACATCAAATGCACGGTTGATATGAATCTACTATAGTACCCATGTGTGGATATATATATATATATATATATATATATATATATATATATATATATATATAATTATATAGTATATAATATGTATATGTATATATATATATATATATATATATATATATATATATGTATATATATATATATATATATATATATATATATATATAATATCTTTCCTATTTCTGTATTGCAGATTAGCAGTTTCATCGCCACTTACGTCATCATCTTGTTGCAATTCAGTGTTAACGACAAGCCTAACGATAATGTCTCAGAAGAAGTAGTTTAACTCTCTCTCTCTCTCTCTCTCTCTCTCTCTCTCTCTCTCTTTCATCGGAAAGTCGAGCAATCAAGAAGATAAATAAGTTCATGAGACAATTATACACACTCTCTCTCTCTCTCTCTCTCTCTCTCTCTCTCTCTCTCTCTCTCTCTCCATTCATTATTTTAGTACAGTTACTAACACCTTACTTTCTTTGTTAAATACTTGCATAAATAAAAGTTTGCATGGAGCCAATTGCTCTTACCCAATTGATATATTTGTTGTTTTTTGTCGAGAAACTCAAGAAGTAAACACTTGCTATTCATCTAGGAACAAATAGGCCTTTTATTTATTTATGTATTTGTTTATATATTTATATATTTATCTATATCCTTAATTATTTATTAATTTATTAGCTAATTCATTTATTCATCTATGTATTTAATTTAGCGTGACTATATCCCATTCCAATTAGGGTTGTGGGTAGGGAGATCAGTCGGGAACGCGGGGAGATTTCTAGGGGGGGGGGGGGGGGGTTGGGTGGGGGGGGGGGGTGGGGCGGGGGGTGGTTTGATAGGGGGAGGGGGGAAGTATAGTAAAACCACAGTCATGAATTCAGTGTTGGTGTGTTTTTCTTTTTGTGTGGCCTCTATGACTGAAAAAGGTCTGTGTTATTATTATTATTTTTTTACCTATTATTATTATTATTATTGTATTATTATTATTATTATTATTATTATTATTATTATTATTATTATTATTATTATTATTATTTGCATATGCAAGCCTATATAAAATACAAATAACACCTCGAGTACAGAGCACCCACGAATAACAAACAACATGAAAAGACTAAACAAATATTCCCCTAGGCACTCATTCATTATTCACTATTCTCTTTCATTCATTAAAGCTGTTTACGTTACTCGGAACGCTTATTCATGTTCTATTATTCTCGTTCATTCATTAGAAGGTGCGCACATTATTCATCACTGACCGTATCATGAAGTGAAAGGGTTTATTGATCCCCATGCAATTGTAAATTACACTTCCAGTTTTCCTTTATAAAAAAACTTTGAGTGTGAACTGAATAGTAAAAGTTTTTACACTTATTAAGAAGCTCTATTGATTGAATGAAATGATTGATGCAGTCACTTGATGTCACTCATGACCGCTTGAGTAAGCGATGGGGGTGTTTGTCGGAAGTTATTGAAGCATGCATAAAATTATTACAGGTTAATAGTGCTCTTTTTCATCAGTGGGAGGCGTGAAGTTTGATTTTATATTTGCTGGTAATTCGCAATTTTAAACTGCTGCATTTCACAGAGTTATATTAAAAAAAATTGTCACTTTATTTTATTAAGACATCTGATGTTGGAAAGTATGTTGAAATTCTGCTAATGGTCCAAATAGTTTATTGGCAAATTTTCAACAATTTTATCAGTTTTAACATAGCCACCAAACTCAGTTCGACTCAGACATTGAAACTATTTCATATAAATTCCAAAATTCATTTCTTGGCTAAAAAGTTTCAACAACTTTGACAGTTTTAATCCAGTCGTCACACTTAACTGGACTTAAACAGTCAGAGTGCAATTTTATAAATTGAAAAATGCCTGGAAAACAAAACTATGAAAAAGACAATAACTCAAATTTAATCATCTTCCAGTCTACCGTACAATAAGCACTTGTCTTTTTATGGTGTTGATACAATAGACTTCAGTACCATTAAAAATAGGTATTCTTACTGGGGAAGATAATTGCTTCAATGCAACAATAACAGAGTTATGATTTTACCCTTATAAAAGCAATGTTGTAACTAAACGTAGTCTAAATAAAATCACTTTCCATGGATATATTGGAAATAAAAATGACCAAGGTACATGACCATGGGACCGGACCAGGGAAGATGATCATGGGACATGACCAGAAGACATGGCCATGAGGCATAACCAGGGAATAAGGACGTACCTAGGGTCATGGACAGCCGGGATGGCCAGGAGACATGACCAGGGAATAGGAATAGGAGACATGACTAGGAGACATGACCATACTACATGACTAGAGATGACCAGGGAAGAGGGCCATAGGACAGGACCACTGGACATGAATTGGAGACATGACCAGGTTACATTACCAGGGTACAGGATCAGGAGACCTGACCATGGGACATGACCAACATGACCGTGGTACATGATCGGGAAACATGACCAGGGGAGAGGACCATGGGACATGACCAAGGCACATGACAAAAAGACATGATAAGGGGAAATGACTAGGAAAACTTGAAATTAGGGTTAATTCAAGAAAAGAATACATTCTGGGTAACTTTAGATGGTTAGCGCTAATGTAACTTTGAATGAAATATGTTAAAAAAAATTTTTTTTAAATCTACCATTATCAAGTAATCAGAAACACAGTGGTCAAAAATTCATTGTAAATAATGATAAATGATAAACATGAATATTGCATTTACGTAATATCTAAATAAAGTTATAAAGTTACAATCTAAAGGAAAAAATGCATAATAAAATAATAAAAAGTCTTGAAGTGTATCATTATTATTCAGAAGATGACCCCTATTCGTATGGAACAGGACCATCACAGCCTCCAAAGATTATTATTATTATTATTATTATTATTATTATTATTATTATTATTATTATTATTATTATTATTATTATTATTATTATTATTATTATTATTATTATTATTATTATTATAACTTTTTCACCCGAATTTGATTTATATAGAATATTCTCAATTTTTCTTATTATCTTTTTCTCAACAGCATGTAGCTGGTGTTTCAGGTACCAGCTATGCTGTTGACAAAAAGATAATAGGAAATATTCACAAGATTCTATATAAATCACATGCCGCTGAAAACAGCTATATATGCCAATGCTACTGCCCTCAGAGAAGGCCTCCTTCCTAATTATTATTATTATTATTATTATTATTATTATTATTATTATTATTATTATTATTATTATTATTCTACTGAAGGAGAGTGCTGCTTCAGCTGCAATTATTTTATAGAAGTTCTTTTCTATTCTTCTTACAAAATAAATAGATCATGCTTGAAAGAGGGTCTCCTACCTCAATATTTTATTATTATTATTATTATTATTATTATTATTATTATTATTCCTTCCGGATATCTGTGTATACTGGAAACAGGCCTTCTTTAGGCTGGTGTTATCAAAGGCGCGGAGTATCAGGAACAGGCTTGGAGTCGACAACAGGTATTTAGGTCTGCTTCCTATTATTATTATTATTATTATTATTATTATTATTATTATTATTATTATTATTCAGAAGAGGACCCCTTTTCCTATGGAACAGGCCTACCTCAGGGACCATTGGCTGGAAATTCAATCTTCCTATTATTATTATTATTATTATTATTATTATTATTATTATTATTATTATTATTATTATTATTATTATTATTATTCAGAAGAGGACCCCTTTTCCTATGTAACAGGCAGGCCTACATCAGGGACAATTGGCCTGAAATTCAATCTTCCAAGGAATATAAAGATATTCATTACAACGAAGTAACAGGAGTTGTAAGGGAAAAAA
>NC_061088.1:6412554-6415054 GCF_015104395.2 Macrobrachium nipponense | reverse complement strand
TAAGTAGAAGGAGAAGAAGAATGAGAAGAAGCAATAGGAGAAGAAGAAAGGAAATAGACTGAGAAGAAGTAGAAAAAGAAGAAGAAGAAGAGGAAATGCGTTAAGGAGAATAAAAAGAAGTATTAGGAGAAAAAGAAGGGAAATGCATTGAGAAGAAGTAGAATGAGAAGAAGAATGAGGAGGAGAAAAAGAAGGGAAATACATTAAGTAGAAGAAGAAGAAGAGAAGAAGAAAGAAGAGGAGAAGAAAAAGGGAAATGCATCGAGAAGAAGAAGAAGAGTAAGAAGAAGAATAGGAAGAAAAAGGAAGAGGAGAAAAAGAAGCGAAATACATCGTGAAGAAGAAGAAGAAATAGAAGAAGAAGAAGAAGAAGAAAGAAGAAGAATAATGAGAAGAAGAAGAAGAAGAAGAAGAAGAAGAAGAAGAAGAAGAAGAAGAAGAAGAAGAAGAGAAGAAAAAGAAGAAGAAAGAGGAGAAAAGGAAGGGAAATGCATTGAGAAGAAGTTGAAGGATATGTTTATTTATTTATTTATTATTATTATTATTATTATTATTATTATTATTATTATTATTATTATTATTATTATTATTATTATTATTATTATTCAGGAGATGAACCCTATACATATGAGATCAAAGTATTTGAAATTCAAGCTATCCAAGGAATACAGTGCTCATTTGAAAGCAGTAACAGAAGGGCAAAGGAAATTCAAGAACTAAAATTAATTACTGAAAAACAGAAAATAACAAATTGAGAAATAGATAACAATGTACGTGAATGATTAAAAGAAGCCGTAGCCGAGTTAAAACTCCTAAAAAAAAAAACTGAGTCTTATTAAAAGTCAATAGGAGAAAACGCCACACTGCAGGTCACGTCAGACTGACCTCTTTTGTGAAGAAAGAGTCGAATTTCAGAGCCTTCTGAGAGGACGCCCCCCTGCCCAATAATTCGACCGAGTTGTTGCGATATAACGCGAAAGGATCGAACATGGAGGACAACTCTTCACTCGAAACAGTTGCCTGGGGCGATGCCATGGTGATGTTATCCTGCGAACAGAGTAGAAATATAATCTTTTTTTTTTCTCATTGAATTTGTTTTTTCAAAGATGCTAATCATATTCGAAAATTTAATAATATTTTAATATTTTTGTTCTTTTCAATGAATTTGTTTTTTCAAAGATACAAATCATATTCGAAAATTTGATAATATTATAACAGTTTTTTTTTTCTCAGTGAATTAATATTTTAAAACCTCTGACCAAATTTAAATTGGAGGTAAAGAAAGCAAAGAAAGATCTCCTCTCTCTCTCTCTCTCTCTCTCTCTCTCTCTCTCTCTCTCTCTCTCTCTCTCTCTCTCTCTCTCATATTATTGTAAGTCCTACATTGGCATATAAATAATATTTCAAAAACTGATAAAATTGAGAATGAAGGTAAAGAAAGCAAAGAAAGACCTCCTCTCTCTCTCTCTCTCTCTCTCTCTCTCTCTCTCTCTCTCTCTCTCTCTCTCTCTCACCGGGATCTCCGAGTGCCCAAAGCGGTAAGTAGCAGTGGCGAATGAATTAGCAATCGACACGTCCATATTGGGGTCGTAGGAAGTCGTTTGGTTTCTGCCGGTTTTGGGAAGTAGGTCGTGCTTTTGCAGAAGGGCCAGGGCTGCAAAATAGGTCATTATACCAGTATATTCTTTTACTTGTGCAGAAGTACTGGTACTATTCACCTTATATTTTAATACATTTTTATCTGTTTATTATTTGTTTTATTTATTTATTTATTTATTTTTTTTTTTTTTGCGTTTTTTTAAAATTTAATAAGAAAGATGCATTCTTTACTTTGGCATATCCCTTTACCTCCTTTCACTTCTCTCTAATAAACACCATAATATTCTTTGGAAGCTTGAATTTCAAGCCAATAGTCCCCAACGGGCTTATTCCCTTTGAAAAGGGTTCATCTTCTGAATAACATTAATAATGTTTGTTGCCTTTTTTTAATAAGTAAGATGCATTCTTTTTAGATATCCCTGTACCTCCTTTCACTTCTCCCTAATAAACACCATAATATTCTTTGGAAGCTTGAATTTCAAACCAATAGCCCCCAGCGGGCTTGTTCCATATAAACAGAGTTCATCTTCTGAATAATATTGATAATGTTTATTGTTTTTTTTTTTAATAATTAAGTTGAATTCTTTTTGTATTGCCCTTTACCTCCTTTCACTTCTTCCTAATAAACACCATAATATTCTTTGGAAGCTTGAATTTCAAGCCAATAGCCACCATCTCCTGAACAATTATAATAATAATTCCATACTCACGGACGAGTGTGGGGATGAACTCGTTGTAAGTGACGTGCTGGAGCTCTGCCGCCACAATCCTCCTGGCTTCCTGGTAAAGCTCCTCGTCAGAAGCGTTGGGCCGAAGGCTCTTCAGGATCTTCGCCACCCTGTTGTGTTCCCGAGCCATGACAACGTGGAAGAGGACGAGGGATGGCACTTCGTTGATGCGG
>NC_061088.1:6395054-6397554 GCF_015104395.2 Macrobrachium nipponense | reverse complement strand
AATTACTCATGAAAATCACTAACACACCTACGTTTGACTTATTAACCCTTTCATTAATCATATTTCAATGAAATCATTAACACTCAAATAACCCAATCCTTAGACCGTTAACCTATCAGTTTCCAAGCTTTGGAATTTACTAATTACTCCCGTATTTCCTGTCATAATAACCTAGTTTACTAACAAGACATTTCGTTAATTATTTTGTAAATGGTGATGATTATCATTGAAAGCACAGATAGCAGATAATGACAGTTAATAATTTTTTGCTAATTTCCAGATGGGGCGGATACTGGAACTGATGGATGATTACCCTAGCTTCAATATGGGTAATTTTTTCGTCATATCAAAAGGTATACTTATTCAGGTAAGGAAAGATACACATAGTTATGTACACACTCACACACACAAACATACACACACACACACACACACACACACAGATATATATATATATATATATATATATATATATATATATATATATATATATATATAATATATATATATATATATATGACATGTCTTTGTATCAGTCTGTCTGTCTATAAATACACACACTTACAAACACACGCACACACACACACACGCACACACACACACACACATATTAATATAAATATATATATATATATATATATATATATATATATATATATATATATATATACATTCATTTATCTATGTTTATATACATATATGAATATATAAGAGTGTCTGTGTCAGTGTGTATGCATGCATGCATTCGTTTGTATGAATTGAAAACAAAAAAGTACAGAAATACGCAAAAACGTTACAAAATCACCTCATTCTCACTTCAAACCACCATGACTCTCTTAATTCTCTCTTATGATAATAATAATAATAATAATATAATAATAATAATAATAATAATAATAATAATAATAATAATAATAATAATAATAATAATAAAAATAATAATAATAATAATTTTTGCTTTCAGCTCAAGGCCATATACATTGAGTATAACAAGTTCAGACAGTAACATATAAAAAAAATGAGATAGCATGATAAAAAATGAATAATCGGCAATATCCACACAGTTGCTAAAGAGTAGTATAAATGATAGTAATCATAATATTGGTGACAATGACAGTAATATTTTAAGCTTCCTTCCGCAGATCGCCAGCTTCATTGCGACCTATATCGTCATCTTGGTGCAGTTCAGCGTGACGGATTACACTACTTCAGGTTGCAACTGCACCGCAATTTAATGCAGTTATTCGTTGTAAGTAGGAAGTAGGTTGCTTATCAGGTGTGGTATGCAACGAATAGTTATTCTTCTTTTTTTTTTTGTAAATTGTTGCAGTAACCTCTCTGTAATTTGATAATCGATAACCATTGCAAAGGCTGTTCCATATTTGCAATAACTCTACTTTTATATATATATATATATATATATATATATATATATATATATATATATATATAATATATCATATATATGTATATAATATTATGTATATATATATTATAATATATTATATATACTATATATATATATATATATATATATATATATATATATATATATCTGTGTGTGTAGAAATAAAGAAAGAACATTAAAAATGCTCAAATTATCAAAGCAAAAAATATGATAATAAACTGAATCCTAATTTTACTAAATTTTTTTACTTCTTATTAATCAATAAACTATTTTTCATAGTCAGTTTACGCTCATTTTTTTTTTCTTTTTTTCACGATTTACGATCATTTCTCTGTTCGTGTCAACCCATTTGTCTAATATTCCTCGTGGCGTCTTTCATTACTTCATCCGAAAATATCCAGAAATATCCGGATACTGGATATATATCCAGTTCTGCCAAGATCAAACTCGCCGAAAGCAAACTGGGAAGAAATGAGTATTGACGACCGGAATAATCTTTAAAAAAAAAAAAAAAAAAAAAAAAACAAAAAAAAAAAAAAAAAAAAAAAAAAAAAAACATGAGTCGGATAATTCATGAGCAATTACTCGGCCAAAACGTCGCTAATTCGCTAATTACGTTGCTATGTGAATCACTAATTAATACAGTTAGCAGGAAAATGAGAAATAATAGGCAATGCATTTAGCATGTTCATAAAAGTGAAATATTGCCATATTTGTCATCTTATCAACTGCGGCAGACCTACTTAAGATATAGATATGTCTGGTAATTAATCTGGTAATTTTATTTATGAGAGCTATAACCGGTATTCAGCTGATGGCCATGTTGTTAGTTGCAAAGGTGATTTGCGGTAATTATTTGCTGGTTATCCAAGGCTCATGACATGGGTCATTACTTGGGAGGTAATATTTATATATATATATTATATATATATATATATATATATATATATATATATATATAAAATATTCATTTATTTCAGTTATTTCATATCTTGATTTTTTTATATTGATCTCGTCAAAATAATCAAAGAATTAGTTGCATGACTAAAAGAAATAAATCAAGAATAATATTGTGGGTAAACAACTCATGTC
>NC_061088.1:6377554-6390054 GCF_015104395.2 Macrobrachium nipponense | reverse complement strand
CAAAATAGCCAAAGAATTAATATACTTATGTTGTATAAATCCTTTTATTTTTTAATAAATTCATTACACTTCTAATGAATTTTGTCCAAGAAAATATGCTGCACCCGACATGAATTTTGCAAACCATCTTATTTTTTTCATAATGTCATGGAAACCACTGAACCATCTGAATAATTCGAAATAATAATCGTAAAAAATATTATTTTTTACATGTGTATTTTACGGAAGTATTTGGCTTAATATTTTCTCATGAATTAGTAAGCACGCAAGTCTTGCATAAAGAAGTATTTATTACTGATTTTCAAAAAAATGTCAACAACACGAAAATAAGCGGATGAAAGAATTAGAATTGTGCTAATGTGTGGCGTAGAATAAACGGGAAACATTAAGTTGATAAAAAGTAGTGCATTTAAAATTTTGAAAATAATACTTGACGAATTGTTGTTTGGGTGAATTTCAGCAATAAAAAAAACCATACTGAAGAGAGAAATAAATATTTATGAAGTTTTTAAAAATCATTTAGAGCTGTCATGGTAAGAAGGTCCGTGAACAAAAAAAGAGAAGATAATAAGTTTAAATATAAAATCATGCGCATAACTGTATTTTGCAATACAGTTAGCGCGCTTGCGCACCTATTACCCGTGGGCGAAATTACGACGGAAGAAGAATCTAGACAAAAAAGAACGTGATGCATCTGCCAAGGTCATATCTCTTGGTGTTGTTGTCGATTAAGTTGGCCTTATGCCAGCACGGCCTCAGTCTTAGAAAAGGAGTCTTTACAGGAGGGATATAAGTGACAATCTTCAAGGTCAACTTTGATTTTACTTTAATAGTTAGCTTTATCTGTAATGGGTCAATAACAAGACTTACCTAAACATTAAGGGTCTGGTAAGACCTCATACTTATTTATTCTTGTTCCAAAGAGTATGAAAGTTAACTTTTTTTTTGTAAGAGAATATAAAAGCTAAAATTGATTTTTCTTAGAGACTATGAAAGTTGAGGTTCATGCTCTTAGAGAATATGAAGTGAACATTCTTTTTCTAAGAGATTATGAAAGCTAGAAGTTTTCTTAGATAATATGAAAGTTGAGGTTCTTTTTCTTAGGGAATATGAAAGTTAAAATTATTTTTCTTAGAGCATATAAAAGTCGATATTCTCTTTCTAAGAGAATATGAAAATTAAGACTTTTTAAGAAAATAGGAAAGCTAAGATTCTTTTTCTTAGACAATATGAAAGTTAAAATAGTTTTTCTAAGAGACTATGAAAGATAAAATTCTTTTTCTAAGAGAATGTGAAAGTTAAAATTCTTTTTCTTCAGAACATGAAAGTTGAAATAGTTTTTCAAAGAGATTATGAAAGTTAAAATAGATTTTTCGAAGAGAACATGAAAGTTAAGATTTTTTAAAAAGAATGTGAAAGATCAGATTTTTTTTTCTAAGAGAAAATGAAAGGTAAAATCCTCTTTCTGAGAGAATATGAAAGTTAAAATTCTCTTTCTTAGAGCATATGAAAGTTACAATCCTTTTTTTATGGGATTATAAAAGTTTTTAAAAAAATTTTCTCTAGAGATTATAAAAGCTAAAATTCTTTTCCTAAGAAAATATGAGAGTTAAATTAATTTTTTCTAAGAGAATATGAAAGTTAAGACTTTTTTATAAGAGGATATAAAAGTTAAATTCTTTTTCTAATGAAAAACGAAAATTATTTTATGAATTTTATTGCAAATGACTTCCCCTTGGAATGAAATATAATGCTCATTACGGCAAGTCCTTATACTTCCCAATTCCGCCTGAGGTTATTCCAAAGGAATATGCAAATTCGTTTATGCAAAGTCTTATCTGTAACTATCTTAGCAACGATTATTCTTATGATTTAGGAAAAGCGAGATAATAACCCATTACTTTTTTTTTTTTTTAAGTTATATGAATATTTAATTTGAAAGCTGCCACCGACATCTTTCCTTAATTAAGCCGTGACGCACTATAGTAGATTCACATCAACCGTGCATCTGATGTCTAGGCCCGTCCATTACGACGCCTATGATAGGCTGTTGATAAGCCAATCACACGGCTGGAAACTCTCAGTCTCTCTCGAGAGTTCACATAGGCAAGATATATGTTCCACCTCTTCTGAGGGATACTTTTGAAAGACGTATCCCTCACGAGAGGTAGAACATGCATCCTCCCTATGTGAACTCTCTCGAGAGACTGAGAGTTTCCAACCCCTCAGGAGAGGTGGAACATACATCCTGCCTATGTGAACTCTCCGCGAGAGACTGAGAGTTTCCAGCCCTGTGATTGGGCTTATTAACAGTCAATCAGGATGGTTGTAAGGGACTCGTCTAGACATCAGATGCACGGTTGATGTGAATCTACTCTGGCTGTCATGTCCTTTAATTTATCTTTTTACGGTATAATTGTCGTTTTGGGCTACAACTGATTCCTCAGGGGCAGGAGGTCAACCTCGAGGAGCCGTCGAGGACGAGGGCTCCAGGGTAGGGCCTAATGGCATCGAGTACTCCATGAAGTAGGCCGTTGGTCAGGAGGGGCATTGCGTCATTAAGAATGACGCTATACCAGGAGTGCCAGAGGCAGGTTATGAAGTTGCAGACCGTGATCTTGACAGAGAAGAGAGAGAGAGAGAGAGAGAGAGAGAGAGAGAGAGAGAGAATTTTAAGGCAATACTAAAAAATATATCATTTTTTAGAGAAGAGCAAATGTCAAAAAAAAAAAAAAATAAATAAAAAATAAAAACTCGAGCTGAAGACTGACAGAAATGAAATAAAACGAACGCGAGGCTTCGACGAACAAGGTCACACGATTGGGTATATAAAGTTAGTGAGACTAAGATTCAGATGTCTTTCTCGTCTTTGTCCACCTACGCAAACATGAAGGTTCTGGTGAGTCTTCTATCTCGTTTTTTGAAGAATCTGAAGCGTCAGATTTTGAAAGAATTGTTACTGGAATATTAACTTTTATGTATGAATCTTGTCTCATTTTTGAGGAGACTAAAACGTCAAATTTTAGAAGAATTGTTACTGGAAAATTCACTTCTGTATATAAGACTTCTGTCTCATTTTTGAAGACTCTAAAATGTCAAATTATGTAAGAATTTTTACTGGAAAACTACCTTTTCTGTAGACGTCTACTACCGTTGCTGTGTCACCTGTTTATATTTTGTTTTATTCACTGTATAGACTTTTCCTTCCTGGAAAGCCTCAGGGTACGTTCACACTGCAGTATAGTATCCTATGAATTTGTCTGTAGTTTATCGCACTCAAATCACAAATAGGTTATGTATTAAGCAACGACTTGTTAGTTAGTCTTAACCAGTGGTACATGCGATTATCCTTTGCTGATCAAAGATTCGTTCTCTACCTGCGGTCGTTGATTTATTTTCAACATGTTAGTGATATGTTTGTAACAAATTTCCAAGATGTCAGTGGTATGTTTGTGAAAAATTTCCGACATGTTCGTGATCAGTCTTTCTGAATTTCAAACGGTACATTAAAAGTCCAAAATCGAAAATATGATCTTTTCTGAACAACTTTCTAATTATTTTCCTTTTCCAGCGCATTTTCGCTTTTCCAGAATCGAAAATATTCCCTTTTTTGAAGAAACTTTCTAATCCTTTTCTCCTTCCAGTGCATCGTCGCTTTGGGCACGCTGCTGGCCCTAGCAGCGGCTTATCCTTCAGACATCATCGACTTCGAGACTGACCACATGGAGCACGAGCAGGAGGGCCAGCCTGGAAGGGCCGTCGAGGGCGAGTACTCTTGGGTAGCACCCGACGGCAACGAGTACGTCGTCAAGTACGTGGCTGACCACCTCGGCTACAGGGTCCTGGACAGCAACGCCATTCCAGAGGCCCCTGAAGCCGACTTCGAAGATGGAGACGAAGATGAGTTTGACGAATGATTCTGGAACCGTCGACAGAGAGAATAGCATTGAAGTTATTTAACTGGTCCCTCAAAATGTGAATTATGTAACTATGATGTGAATTGAAAATAATTGAAGTCAATAAAATATTTTCGTAAAACCTGCTATTATTTACCTTTAACAAATGAACTAAAGAGAAATGTTATTATTCAATGTTGACGAGATAACCCAAAAATTAATATACTTATGTTGGACAATTTCTTTAATTTTTTTTATAAATTCATTACACTTCCAATGAATTTTGTCCAAGAAAATATGCTGCAACCTACATGAATTTTCCAAACCATCACATTATTTCATAAGGTCATGGAAACTACTGAATCATTTGAATAATTCGAAACAATAATCATAAAAAATATCATTTTTTACATGTATATTTTACGGAGGTTTTTGACTAAATATTTTCTCATGAATTAGTAAACACCCAAGTCTTGCATAAAGAAGTATTTATTACTGATTTTCAAGAAAATGTCAACAACAGGAAAATAAGCGGATGAAAGGATTAGAACTGTGCTAATGTGTGGCGTAGAATAAAAGGGAAACATTAAGTTGATAAAAAGTAATACATTTAAAATTTTGAAAATAATATTTGACGAATTGTTGTTTGGGTGAAATTCAGCAATAAAAAAATATACTGAGGAGTGAAATAAATAACTATGAAGATTTGAAAATCATTTAGAGCTGTCATGGTTAGGGAAGCCCCGTGAACGAAAAAAGAGAAGAGAATAAGTTTAAATATAAAAAAAATGCGCATAACTGTATTTTCCAATACAGTTAGCGCGCTTGCTCACCTATTACCCGTTGGCGAAATTACGACGAAAGAAGAATTTAGACAAAAAAGAACGTGATGCATTTGCCAAGGTCATATCTCATGGTGATGTTGTCGATTAAGTTGGCCTTATGCCAGCACGGCTTCAGTTGTAGAAAAGGAGTCGTTTACAGGAGGGATATAAGTGACAATCTTCAAGGTCAACTTTTATTTTCCTTTAATAGTTAGTTTTATCTGTAATGGGTCAATACCAAGACAAACCTAAACATTGAGGTTTTGGTAAGACCTCACACTTACTTATGCACAATGGTTCAAATTTTTGTTCCAAAGGATATGAAAGTGAACAACCTTTTTCTAGAGAATATGAAAGTTAAAATTAATTTATCTTAGAAAATATGAAAGTTGAGGTTCATTTTCTTAGATGATCTGAGAGTTAATTTTTTTTTCTTAGGGAATATAAAGGTCGAAATTCTCTTTCTAAGAGAATATGAAAATCAAGATTTTTTTAAAGAGAATATGAAAGTTAAGATTCTTTTTCTTAGAGAATATGAAAGTTGAATTTCTTTTTCTAAGAGATTATGAACGCTAGAATTTATTTTTCTTAGAGATTATGAAAGTTGAGGTTCTTTTTCTCAGAGAATATGAAAGTTAAAATTAGAATTCTTCTTTAAGAGAATATGAAAGTTAAAATTCTTTTCCTTATACAATATGAAAGATGAAATTATTTTTTAAGAGAATATGAAAGTTCAAATTCTTTTTCTTAGAGAACATGAACGTTAAAATAGTTTTTCTAAGAGATTATGAAAGTTAAAATTGATGTTTCATCGAGAATAAGAAAGTTAAAATTCTTTCCCAAAGAGAATATGAAAGTTGAGATTTTTTTAAAGAGGATGTGAAAGTCAAGATTCTTATTCTAATAGATTATGAAAGTTAAGATTCTTTTTCTTAGAGATTATAAAAGTTAATATTCTTTTTTAAGACACTACGAAAGTGAAAATTATTTTTCTAAAAGATTATGAAAGTTAAGATTCTTTTTATAAAAGAATATGAAAGTTAAATACCTTTTACTAATGGAATCCGAAAAATCCTACATGAATTTTATCACCAATGACTTCCCCTTGGAATGAAATATAATACTCATTATGGCAAGTCCATATAATTACCCATAACGTCTGACGTTATTCCAAAGGAATATGCAAATTCTTTTATGCAAAGTATTGTCATTAACTATCTTAGCAACGATCATTCTTAAGATTTAGGAAAAGCGAGATAATAACCCATTACTTTTTTCTTTTTAATTTATATAAAATATTTAATTTGAAGGCTGCCACCGACATCTTTCCTTAATTAAGCCGTGACGCACTATAGTAGAGTCACATCAGCCGTGCATCTGATGTCTATGCCCGTCCCTTACAACGCTCCTAATTGGCTGTTGATAAAGCAATCATACGGCTGGAAACTCTCAGTCTCTCTCGAGAGTTCATATAGGCAGGATTTATGTTCCACCTCTCCTGAGGGATACTTTTGAAAGACGTATCCCTCAGGAGACGTGGAACATACATCCTGCCTATGTGAACTCTCGAGAAAGACTGAGAGTTTTCCAGCCCTGTGATTGGGCTTATTAACAGTCAATCAGGATCGTTGTAAGGGACGCGTCTAGACATCAGATGCACGGTTGGTGTGATTCTACTATAGCTGTCATGTCCTTAGTTTCTTTTTTACGGTATAATTGTCGTTTTGAGCTACAATTGATTCCTCAGGGGCAGGACGTCAGCCTCAGGGAGCCGTCGAGGACGAGTGCTCCTGGGTAGGGCCGAATGGCATCGAGTACTCCATGAAGTACGCCGTTGGTCAGGAGGGGCACTGCGTCATTAAGAATGACGCTATACCGGGAGTGCCAGAGGCAGGTTATGAAGTTGCAGACCGTGATCTTGACAGAGAGAGAGAGAGAGAGAGAGAGAGAGAGAGATAGAGAGAGAATAAAATTTTAAGGCAATGCTAAAAAATATATAATTTTTTAGAGATGAGCAATTGTCAAAAACAAAAAAAACAAAAAAAAACTCGATCTGAAGACTGACAGAAATGAAATAAAAAAAGAACACGAGGCTTCGACGAACAAGGTTACACGATTGGGTATATAAAGTCAGTGGGACTTCGATTCAGATGTCATTTTCGTCTTTGTCCACCCACGCAAACATGAAGGTTCTGGTGAGTCTTTTATCTCGTATTTTGAAGAATCTGAAGCGTCACATTTTGAAAGAATTGTTACTGGAATATTAACTTTTATATATGAATCTTCTGTCTCATTTTTGAGGAGTCTAAAACGTCAAATTTTAAAAGCCTTGGCACTGGAAAATTTCCTTTTATGTATGAATCTTCTGTCACATTTTTGAAACTATAAAACGAAAAATTTGGATGAATTGTCACTTGAATATTAACTTTTATGTATGAACCTTCTGACTCATTATTGAGGAGTGTAAAACGTCAAATTTTGGAAGAATTGTTACTGGAAAATTTACTTCTGTATATGAGACTTCTGTCTCATTTGTTGAAGACTCTAAAGCGTCAAATTATGTAAGAAGTTTTACTGGAAAACTACCTTTTCTGTAGACGTCTATTACCGTTGCTGTGTCACCTGTTTATATATTGTTTTATTCACTGCATAGACCTTTCCTTCCTAGAAAGCCTCAGGGTACGTTCACACTGCAGTATAGTATCCCATGAATTTGTCGGTAGTTTATCGCACACAAATCACAAACAGGTTTATTAAGTATTAAGCAACGACTTGTTAGTTAGTCTTAACTAGTGGTACCTGCGATTGTCCTTTGCTGATCAAAGATTCGTTCTCTACCTGCGGTCGTTGATTTATTTTCAACCTGTTAGTGATATGTTTGTGACAAACATCCAACATGTTAGTGATATGTAAGAGAAAATTTTTTGGCATGTTTATGATTAGTCGTACTGATCATAAACATGATCAGTAAACATGATCATCATTAAAAGCCCAAAATCGAAAATATGACCTTTTCTGAAGAAACTCTCTAATTATTTTCCTTTTCCAGTGCGTTGTCGCTTTTCCAGAATCGAAAATATTCCCTTTTTTGAAGAGACTTTCTAATTATTTTCTCCTTCCAGTGCATCGTCGCTTTGGGCATGCTGCTGGCACTAGCAGCGGCTTATCCTTCAGACATCATCGACTTCGAGACGGACCACATGGAGCACGAGCAGGAGGGTCAGCCAGGAAGGGCCGTCGAGGGCGAGTACTCCTGGGTAGCGCCCGACGGCAACGAGTACGTCGTCAAGTACGTCGCTGACCACCTCGGCTACAGGGTCCTGGACAGCAACGCCATTCCAGAGGCTCCCGAGGCCGACTTCGAGGATGGAGAAGAAGAAGATGAGTTTGACGAATAATTCTGGAACCAACGACAGACGGAGATGGATTTTATAGTTAATTAAGTTGTTGCTCGGAATTGATTTATTACGTGAATTATGTTGTGAATTCGAGGGATTGAAGCGAATAAAGTATTCCCGCAAATTTCAGAATTTTCATTCAACAAGTGACATAAAGAGATATGTACCATTTCTCTTTTAGGGATATTGTTCAATATCTCTGAGAAGTGCCTTAGGAAAATTTTGCTTGTAGCTATTGCACCCCCCCCCCTTTTTTTTTTTACAGTTTTTGGTGACTGTCCACTATTCATTCATTACACCCACAAGGAATATTGTACATTATCCCCATACATTTCATACAAATGATTCTTTCCACGTTTATTAAGGCAATTAAATCACATACATAACTGATAGAAAAATATTTTCAAAAAATGTCTTTTTTACTTGTATATTTTAGGGAAGGAGATTTTAATCAAATATTCTTTCTGAAAAAATCAGATATTGCAGTCTTGCATAAATTGATATCGATTATTGATTTAGGAAAGTATTACCAATTAGAGAATTAGCGGAAATATTATTAAATTTGTTGATAAAGTTTAAAGGAAATACTAAGGAAATCTGAGGGATATCTCTGTGATGTAAAAAAAAAAAAAAAATAATAATAAAAATAAATTCAGTAATTTTGAAAGTAAAAACTTGACCAACTGTCTTTGTCAAATTTTATCAGTTAAAAAAATTTATTGAGAAAAAAATAAAACTAAAAATTAAAGAAGACATCCAAATTTGTTAACAATAGCCATGGTAAAGAATGATCTATGAAGCCCCCCCCAAAAAAGGAACGGAATAAGATTAAATAGCAAAAGCTACGCATAACTGTATATTACAATACAGTTAGCGCGCTTGCGCGGAAGCTATCCGCAGGCTACTTTACGACCGGGGAGGAATTCAGGCAAAAAAGAAATTGATGTATCTGCCAAGGTCATATATCAGTTACTGTTGTTGTTGTTGAATAAGTTGGCCTTATGCCAGCACGGGTTCAGTCGAAAGAGAGGAGTCACAAGGACTCACAACCATTCTTAAGGAAAGGTATAAGTGACATTTTTCAAAGATTTTTAATTTCATTTTAAAAACTATTTTCATTTATTATGTTGGATAACCATCAAGACATGTCTAAGCCATAAGATTCTGGTGAACCCTCATACTTAAAGAAAAAAAGTAAATAAATAAAAAAAATAAATAAAAAAAGAAAATTTGCCAAATTAGATAGAAGGCGCCTCATTGGCGTTGTCGGTATGGTGTTGGCGTACCACCACCTCGATGGCCGCGAGTTCGATTCTCGGGGATTCCATTGAGGAGTGAGAGATGTGTATATCTGGTGATAGAATTTCACTCTCGACGTGGTTCGGAAGTCACGTACAGCCGTTGGTCCCGTTGCTGGATAACCATACTGGCTCCATGTAACGTAAAAATGCCATACAAACAAACAAACAAACATCAGAGATAGATCTGAATGGTTTTTTTTTTTAAAGGTTTGGCATCTGTAAAAAAATTCAATAAAATATTTCAGAGGAATTAATTTTTTTTTAAAGACTGGTTTATGAGCCACCATATTTTATGTGAATGGGGAACTGTTGTAAAAACATCCCTCATTCAAAAAGAAACAAATCGTTCCTGAGAAATATGTTTTCTTATAGATGGAGATATATATATATATATATATATATATATATATATATATATATATATATATATATATATATATATATATATATATACCGCTCTTCTCTTGCCATTTTAACCTTTGTTTTTCATTAAAGTAGATCTGGTTTAAAGAAAAGTTCTTCAATCTCCATTTAAAACATTTAAAATCAGTCTTTTTCTATTTTATTATCCCTATATTTTCCATTTCAGTATGTTCTTTAATCTCCATTTAAAACTTTTAAAAGCAGTGTTTTTTATCTTTTATTATTTTATTATCCCTATATTTTCTATTTAAGTATGTTCTTTAATCTCCATTTAAAACATTTAAAATCAGTCAATTTTATTTCATTATCCCTATATTTTCCATTTTAGTATGTTCTTTAATCTCCATTTGAAACATTTAAAATCAGTTATTTTTCATTCTTTTATTATTTTATTATACCCAGATTTTCCATTTTAGTATGTTCTTTAATCTCCATTTAAATCTTTTAAAATCAGTTATTTTTTTACTATTTTATTATCCCTATATTTTCTATTTCAGTATGTTCTTTAATCTCCATTTGAAACATTTAAAATAGGTTTTTATTATTATTTTATTATCCCTATATTTCCCATTGTGGTCTGTTCTTTAGTCTCTATTTGAAACGTTTAAAATCAGTTAGTTTTTTTTTATTATTTTATCATCCTTAAATTTTCTGTTTTAGTATGTTTTTTAATCTCCTTTTAAAACATTTAAATTTTTTTTCATTATTTTATTATCCCTGTACTTTCCATTTTAGTATGTTCTTTAATCTCCATTTAAAACAATTAAAATCAGTTATTTTTTTTTCTTATTTTATTCTCTGTCTGTTTTCCATTTTAGTATAGAGTATATATATATATATATATATATATATATATATATATATATATATAATATATATATATATATATATTGGGTACGACCCCTTCAAATACCAGGCCTAAGCATTACATGTAAACAGAGAAATGTTGAAAAAAAACACGAAGGTCAATCAAACTTAGCAAAAAGAATAAAAAAACACGCGACACAAAGGGGAGAATGACAATCTACTATTTGCAACATATGTCATCTCACGAAACCATTTCAAGGCGAGAAACCTTCCACAAAAACGATCATCGAAAACAAGAACGACACAGTCGCTGACAAGGTCAATGGAGAGCTATAGAGATATATATATATTGCGAAGACGAAGTACGAATCAGACGCCGTCGCTCCCACAATTGTCAACACACACAGACATGAAGGTCCTGGTAAGTCAGTTGGCTAGAATAGTTATGGGTTGTCCATAAAGTCCCAGTACCATTCTGGACAAAAAATGATTGTAATGGTACTGGGACTTTATGGACATCCTGTTAAACAAATTTTAGGTGATGGAGACATACAGGGTGTCCATAAAGTCCCATTACCATTCTCGACAATAAATACTTGTAATAGTACTGGGACTTTATGGACATCCTGTTAACCTAGTTTTGGGTGATGGAGACATACAGGGTGTCCATAAAGTCCCAGTACCATTCTGCGCAATAAATTATAGTAATGGTACTGGGACTTTATGGACACAATGTATGAAGGTGCTTCCACAATACCGTGAGAACATCTGATAAACACAGACATCACGAACAAGCTGGATACAAGTCAGAGACTTATCTGTCCCTTCGTTACTTTCAGCGGCTGACTTGTCGTCAACCTGTTTGTGACATATTTCCGACAAGTTGCCAACATGTGTTTAAAATGACTTTATTGTAGTGTGTTACAAGCTATTGTGAAAATCTTCTAAACTCAAATTGATAACTCATATCACACAGACATCACGAACAAGTTGAATACAAGTCAGCGACTTATTTATCCGTTCGTTTACAGTGGCTGACTTGTTATCAACATGTTTGTGAGATATTTGCTAGAAGTTACCGAAATCGTCTTTATGACTTAATTTTACTGTAATGTGGACGTATCCTAAGATGAGGGAAGTGAAATCAAGCTATTTCTGTGACCATCTGTCAATGTGGAGATTAAATATCTAATACTTCTCCACAGCTGATTATCGCTTTGGGCATGCTTGCCCTAGCAGCTGCATACCCTTCGGACATCGTGGACTTCGAGTTGGACAACCAGGAGCAGGAGCAGGAGGGCCAGGCTGGAAAGGCCGTCGAGGGCGAGTACTCTTGGGTAGCGCCCGACGGTCAGGAGTATTACGTCAAGTACGTCGCCGACCACAACGGCTACAGGGTCGTCGAGGAAAACGCCATCCCAGAAGGACCCGAAGCTGGCGCTGAAGAAGGCCCTGAAGAGGCGCCGAAGAATGAGTGCGAGTTTACGAATCTGTTTAAAACGAAGAATCGGATTGATTTAATAAAGAATGTTGGTTTGGTATTTCTGCCCTTTTTCTACTTCCTTCGCGAGTTTTGGGTAATGTTTTTCAGTGGATGCCTCAAAAAATCCGTATAGAAAATGATGAACACGGTCTGTCTGCCTTCCAAAAATGGGGTCGAAACCCGCCCCCAACAACCCCCTGTTGCCCCCTCCTACACTAACAACACACACACATATACACACACGTGCGCGCACTGCAGAAATCACGAGGCTACCCATAACCCATCTTACCCCGAAGAAGGAGAAAAAACACTTGCTAAATTGCGCTTTGGTTCTTCTCCGTCGTCCCTCTGGCACAAATATTCAAGAA
>NC_061088.1:6360054-6375054 GCF_015104395.2 Macrobrachium nipponense | reverse complement strand
CTCTCTCTCTCTCTCTCTCTCTCTCTCTCTCTCTCTCTCTCTCTCTCTCTCTCTCTCTCAAGATAAACAAAACATGTTTGCCTGTGGACTCCTGAAAGCGCAATTTGAAAAAAAGATCAATAAACTCCTATTTGGAAACTGCTCTCTCTCTCTCTCTCTCTCTCTCTCTCTCTCTCTCTCTCGACGAACACACAAAAAGAAGGTTATCTATGTACTCTTTTAAAGTACAGAGCTGCAAAATAATTTGAAATGTCTAATTCAAGACTATTTTCAAAGGGAACATTACTAATAAAGTACCAAATTATTTTTATTTTGTAGCTTTTTAAACTACCATCGATATCACTATCACATTATGAAAGCTTCGGGAATACTACTACGTTAATAATAAATATCAGGCATAAAATATACAACCATTACATTTGTAACATTTCAAATACAACTACTTTCATTGAAATTTTCCTTTTGTTTTGGTAGGTTACGTAAAATTCCATATTTAAAAAAAGATTAAAAATTTAGGATATTTTTAATTTATTAATAAGTAGATAATCACGAAACCGGACATATTTTTGACAAGGAAGAGCTGGTCACTAGGAAAATGTCAGTATCAAACCTTCATAATAAAGAATACGTCTCAAGTAAGGTTATCAGTAGTTTTGTTTATACTTGAGGTTTCTCCAATTATATATATATCATATATATATATATATATATATATATATATATATCCTATATATATAGATAGATATATATTAGATATATATATATATATATCATATATATATATATATATACACAACACCACACACACACACACACACACACACACACACACATATATATATATATATATATATATATATATATATATATATATATATATGTATATATATATGTATATATATATATATATATATATATATATATATATTATATATATATATATATGTATAATATTATATATATATATATATATATATATATGTGAGTGTATGTGTGTGTCTGTGTGTGTGTAATAAATCATTTTTATTTCGTCCTATTTCTAGAATATCTGAAATTCAACATTCCAGTAAAGTATACAGTTCAGAATAGAATAATGAGCAATCACAGTTAAATATTAAACCAAGAATGAAAATAAAATAAGCTTTTGGAACTAAGACAGCCGCTTTCTACCCGTGATTGTGACTTCATACATGTGACTACCTATGACGCAATAGATAACAATAATTCCAAGTGTGAATTACTTCAGTTTGTATTTGAAATTTGTACGTATGTGCATACGTCAAGAATGATTCCAATTACTGGACAAGGTTATAAAATTACTTCCATTTGATCTACATAATGAATAGTTTCAAGAAATTAAATGCAGTGATAATAGAGCTGAATGATATTATAAAAACGTCAGAAACTTAGATATCCTTTTAATATATTAGTATTTGTGACAGAAGGACTTGAATAAATAATAAAAAAAATAAACGGATGAATAACTGATAAGAAGAGAAACAGTTAGAGAGGAGATGGAGTGTGAGACAGTAAAAAATATCCAATCACGAGAATTAGCACAGAAGGACTTGAATAAATAATAAAAAAAATAAACGGATGAATAACTGATAAGAAGAGAAACAGTTAGAGAGGAGATGGAGTGTGAGACAGTAAAAAATATCCAATCACGAGAATTAGCAAAACTCCAAAAATCACGAGTAATAATTCCAATATAAAGAGAATGAATATAAATAAAAAAACGTGAAAATAAAACAGACTCTAGCTGGCACGAAAATAAACAACGCAATATATATATATATATATATATGATATATATATATATATATATATATATATATATATATATATATATATATATATATATATATATATATATATATAAGAATAACTCGTAGAAACAAACTAGACAAGTTAACAAGTCAACCTGACCTTGTACACCTCTCCTTTTGGTACCCAGGCTAATGGCTTCGGGACCACCAAATCCTTTCCGGGTCTAAGTCATTTTCTGTCTGTCTCTCTCTCTCTCTCTCTCTCTCTCTCTCTCTCTCTCTCTCTCTGCCCCTTTTTCTCAGGTCAGATGATTCAGGAGATAAACCGTCACGCTGGGATGTTGCTATGGCAAGGAATCTTCTTGATTTACAAAGACTACTTTTATTATTTCCTACTATTGTTGGTAGGTGAGGGTACCCAACGACAGACATTTTTTTTTTTTTTTTTTCGCTCAGTGAAAACATATGGTCAGAATTTGGCAATGGGAACATCAAGTTTGCGTACGTGATTTTGTTCATTCTTCAAGTTGTTGTTATCTTTTGTATATATAATAGTATGTTAATATATTATATATATATATTATATATAATATATTATATATATATTTTATATATGTATATGGTGTATATATATTATTATAAATATAATCTATATATATATATATATTAATATCTTATATGGATATATAGATATTTTATATCGTCTATCTCATCTATATCTAATACATCTATATATATAGATATATATACTCTCTATATCTTATATATAATCTATATATATATATATATATATATTTCATATATCTCATCTATCTGTAATATACTGTAATAAGATATGATCTATACTAGATATATATTATATTATATATGCAAATATCTATCTCTCTATCATATATATATATATAGTATATATTTATATCTTCTATTAAAATATATATATATATTTATATAATGTATAGATGGCGAGAATGAGATGTTAATATAATACAGAGAGATATTAGATATATAGAAAGTAGGAGAGGAGGGGAGGAGTGGTGGGGGGTGAGGTGTGGTGAAGAATATATATATAATATATGATATATATATGATATATATATAGTGATAGATATAAAATATTGATAGATTATAGTAGATAGATATAGATATAGATAGTATATATATATATATATATATATTAGATATATGTATATATACGAAGATTATATATTAGATATAGAGATAAATATATATATAAGATATTATATGGTATAATATATATAATGATAGATATAACTATATATATGAATATATATATATATAAATATAATATATATGATAGATATATAGAATATATATAATATTATATATATATATATATATATATATATATAATACCTAATAGATAGATATAATGATATATATATTATATTATAATATATATATATCGATATATATATATATATATATATATATATATATAGATATATATTATATTATATATATATAATATATGTATATATAGATATATATATATATATATATATATATATATATATATATAATATATATATATATATATATATATATATAATATATAAATTTTCTATTACTTCTTCGACAACGTTCAACTTTAACTTTTATCCTCCTATTACGTATTATATTTTCGATTACACATTTCGAAGCATTCGAAGTGACGTTACTTATATAATATTTACCACATGAATACAGGAAACTGTACTGGGTGCGCCGATGAAAAATTAAACCCCTTGACACTATGAATATAGATATAAAAACTTTCACATTATGGACATACAGGTGACTAAAACAGGTAGATATTTCTATGACTGAGCAATAAGTCTAAATCAGCCAATTCAAAGCAGTTCAGTGATTTCACTTCTGAAGGCAGTGAAGATATATGCATTTATCAAATAAACATATATGTCCCATATCATGAGCCTCGCTTATATTTTAATGAAAAATCTTTGACAATTTAAGTCTCTGCCCATTTCTCACCTAGGCCTAAAGAGAACAAGGTTACAAATTGGAATTGGGCCATAGTTTAGACCTATAGATGTTTTTAGAAGTAATATTTTAGACTCATCCCTTTAAAAATCGAAAGGTAAGTAAAACCAGAGATATAGTTTTGACTAGTATATTTCACAGAAATATATCATTGTAATATATAATTTTTTTTCTAAACTGGATATCTATCTCTATTATTCATCTACGTTGATCTAATCATCATCCTCTTCGTCATCATAGCGGAAGACGGCCCTCTCATCGTCGTCATCCTCCTCAGCTTCTTCGTCCTCCTCGAAGGCTCTGAAGGCGGCCTGTCCTTCTTCGTCGTCTTCCTCGGCTTCCTCAGCTTCTAAGACTTCGGGGACGACGTTGCTGTCGAGGACCCTGTAGCCGAGGTGGTCGGCGACGTACTTGACGACGTACTCGTTGCCGTCGGGCGCTACCCAGGAGTACTCGCCCTCGACGGCCCTTCCTGGCTGACCCTCCTGCTCGTGCTCCATGTGGTCAGTCTCGAAGTCGATGACGTCGTCTGAAGGACGAGCAGCCACTAGGGCCACCATGCCCAAGCAAGCGATTACCTATAGGAGGGGAAAAGGAGGAGCATTAATGGTCTGGCTCCCTGTTCCAGAGGCTCCCGTGGAGAACAGTTGAGTATTAAAAACAGCAAAATGTACATTTATAGCTAAGAGACTAACGTTGACAATAAGAAATATTGCCATTTGCGACTGAGTAACTCAGTGGTTTGTTAACAACAATCTATGATCAGTTCCAAAAGCTTCCGTGAACCGGAATTTAATCATGGTTTTAAACGTTTTGACATTAAATCAAGAATTATGATTGTAAAACCGTATTAGACTGTAATATTGTGATTCATATTTAGAATTAAGATGTTAAGGCTAACAACAGTCATTTTGACATTCTAGACTAAATAACTTGTGGTTCATTGTGGTGTACTGAGAACCGCAAAAATCCACCGCCGACGACTTACCAAAACCTTCATGACTGTCCTGTAGGAGCTGAGGATGGCAGCTGATGCCCAACCGTTGTCCCCGCCTCATTATATATACCAATCGCCCGTCCTTCGGGGCGCGGTGGGTATCTCGAAGATTAAAGCGGCAACTTTTTGTTGCAGACCTTGCAATGGATCAGGAGGAGTAGTCAAGGAGAAGGAGGAGTAGTTTTTGTGTCGTTTTCGAGTCGGTTCGAAGACGTTGTTGGCGAGAATCGGTGATGGGTCTTCGGATGCCATCTATAGAAACTTCGAGAAGATGAATAACTAATGAGACAATTCAGTCAGTCAAGGTCTTGGCATTCTTTGTCTTCGGGTTCGACAGGTAAAAAAAACCTATGGTCGAGTCATTGCTCCACCCTTCTTCTCGCAATTTTTTGCTTGATTTGCATTTTATCAAGATCATTTTCTTAAGATAAACGACCCACGGCTTTTGAGAAGAAAACTTGTATACCGTAAGGTGCGTTTTAAGATTGGGTAAGATTTATCGTTCTAGATTTTCGTTAATCGACTTTTTAAGATTTACTTGTAATATCGACTGAATATCTTTGACAGAGTAAAATCTATACCAAATCTAGTCACTTTTATATATCTAAATCATTCAGTAATGGAAATTCCTAAAGGTATTCTAAGATAAAAACAACGCGCTCTTTAAATGAAGGTGTATAATTCAGTGATGAAAACCCCTTCCTTCATTCTAAAATTTAAACAACAACACTTCATATTAAGACAACTCTCTCGTAACCTAAAAGCTGAATGAAAACACCTTTGATAGAAGCCAGTATTAATACCCTTTTCTTTTTTTCCCTCTATATCTTCTTCGCCGTCATCATCACAGTGGTTTTTCGCTTCTTTTATCATCTGCCTGGACATAAAAAAATAAGGAAAGGCATCTTCTTCTATCCTCCTAACCAGAAAGGTCAGAGTTGAGGTCGGGGACTTTTGGAGCGTCCGAAACCGGGAGTATAGTGGGGTTGCGTAGCTTGGCCCGGAGGTTGTGTGTGTGGTAGTGGTGGTGGTGATGGTGGGGGCGGGGGCAGAGAGGGGGTGTTGAACTGTGGTTGAGAAAGGGGGAAGGGGGAAAGTCAAAAGCATGCAGCATAATTCAGACACCTCAATTTTGGAAAGGATAAATAATTATACTTATCAAAATAAAAAGATTGAAGAATCTTAACTGACTTGTTACAATTTTATATCCTTTACAAAGTTATAGAACATAACTGTTATGCAATACCAAAAGAAAAAACACACAACAAAAAATTATTAGAAATGTATGAATCAGACAATGTGTTTACCCCTTCCAATGAATTTTTTTATTCCTTTTTTGTCCTTGTATTAAACCTTACCCTTTTGATTATTTCGCTTATTTTATTGTTTTCATTGATTCAATTGTTTGTTTACATGTTTTGTTGATTTCGATTACTGAATAAACATTATTCTTATTTATCCTATAATCATGTTGTTGATTATCCTATAAACACATTGGTGTTTATCCTATAAACATATTGTCGTTTGTCCTATATGCACATTATTGCCCATTCTATAAACATATTGTTGTTTATCCTATATACATTTTATGCTTACCTTATTAAATGTTTTTGTTTATCTTATAAAAATCTTGTTGTTTATCCTAGAAACATATTGTTGTTTATCCTATAAATATATTGTTGTTTGTCTTAAAAAAAAAATTTTTTATCCTATAAACGTGTTGTTACTTATCCTATAAACATATTGTTGTTTGCCTTGTAAACATATATATTGTTGTTTATCCTATAAAATATTGTTGTTTGTCATATAAAAATATTGTTTATCCCTTAAGCTAATTATTTATCATAAAAATATTACTGTTTATCCTATTAACATATTGCTGCTAATTCTATAAACATATTGTCGTTAATCCCATAAACATATTGTTGTTTATCCTATAAACATATTGTTTTTAATCCCATAAACACATTGCTGTTTATCCTATAAACATATTGTTTTTAATCCCATAAACATATTGTTGTTTATCCTACAAACATATTGTTTTTAATCCCATAAACACATTGCTGTTTATCCTATAAATGTGTTGTTATTTGTCTTATAAACATATTGTTATTTATCATATTAACATATTACTGTTTATCCTATAAACATATTGTTGATAATCCTATAAACATATTGTTGTTAATCCTATAAACATATTGTTGTTTGTCCAATAAACATATTGTTGTTTATCCTGAAACCATATGGTTGCTTACCCTAGTACTTCCGCATCTCTCCCCTGGGTACGAAAGCGAAAGCAGAAACGCAAGTCATGTTTCTCGTAAAATTTTCCCGTATCCCATTCACTAACTTTTGTATCTATTTACCTTCATTACAAAAACCTCCTATTTAACCCTTTCCGTTATCTTTTAAGTATCTGGTTTACCTACTTCCTTAAGAGCAGTCAAATGAGAAACCATACTAATTTCCATGTTAGCTTAATGTCACTGTCTTGATCTGGCTAGTCTGGTCTGTGACGTCATGGGGTAAGGGTGTCGCTTGTGGCTGGGTTCCGTGTATACGAGTATGTCGTGGGTGTGGTTCCGTGCTATATATTTTGCTTATTATGAAGTAGTGAATTTATGTTTTAGTTGTTTTTGTTGTTATCTAGATACACAAATGAGTGAGTTTTTGCATGTTTTTAAATTAAGATTTCAGTAATTACATCTTTTGTATGGTTTCCTGGTGTTTTTATATAACTTATTATGAAGTGTTATGAAGTGAATTTATCTTTTAACTGTTTTCTTATTATTATTATTATTATTATTATTATTATTATTATTATTATTATTATTATTATTATTATTATTATTATTATTATTATTATTACCTAGATGCACAAAATAGTGAGTTTTTGTTTGTTTTTAAAGTAGTATTTCAGTAATCATATCTGTCACATGGTTGCTTGATGTATATTTTACTTATAATGAGGAGAATTTATCTTTTAAATGATTTCATTATAATTAGTATTTTTTTACAGCATTTCATTCATAATACTATCTTTGGTATTTCCCATTTAAATTCTTGCTGCTAAAGCATTTGTCAAATATCTGCTCAAGTTTTTAAAGTGCACAGTTGATCAAAATTCTACTAAATATATAACAATAACAAATTTATATTTAATAGTATTTTTTAAAATCAATATTTCATTCATTATAATGTCTGTCGTATTTTCCAGTTAATTTCTTGGTGTTAAAGCATTTCTCAAATATCTACTTAAGTTTTTAAAGTGCACAGTTGATAGATATATTACTTAATATATGACAATCTCAAATTTATATATATTTTCAACGGCATTTCGATTCCAATTCAATTATGAGGTCCAGGGACCTAAGGTTGTCCGAACAGGTAAAAATAAATGTCAGTGACCACTAGTAATCTAAATCCAGATTCTACGTAATCTGTCAAATGGACCAGCTTGCGAAGTTTTGTCAGGTTTGTTTGTCATTAAGAAAAAAAGTGAATTTTTAGAACTTTTTAACGAGTTTAACTGTACGAGAAGGTGGAGGACTGTTGACAAAGGAATGCCAGTTTCCCATTGAGAATTTCTGTCATTGGACTCATTCAGAGAAAGCTGATTTGAGAATGACTAAATATCACTATGAGTATGAATGAATTCAGTGTCCTTCAAGTGGTGAATAATTGCTGTTGATTTGCTACTGTTCCTGATATTGTCGTTGTTGTTGCTGTTGTTGTTGTTGTTATTGTTAAATTAAGCTGCCATTAAAACTCAGAAGACGACTATACATTGAGCAATCTATGGAAGACTTGTTAATTTAGAGATAATAGTTAAGGTAATCAACACGATCTTGAATATTCCTGTGTATATACTATTACCAAAATGTATTAAATGTGATTTACAAGCAAGTAACATGTTAATTTTGAGCTATATTATTTAACTGATACAAAAATAATATATAAAAAATGGCAAAGATGCAAAGGAAGACCTGAGAGCATTAATATGCCTAGTAATTATTAGATATGAACTGAAAGATTTCAAACCCTTTGATTAACTGGGGTTGATGAAAAATGTCTAAATATGCATTAGCAATTAAAATCAACGAATACTTTACCTGAGATTATATGCATTTAATAGACCAAGTTGAATGACCAAAAACACCTTCAAATCCATATATCCAATTCTTATGGTTACAAGTGGATTTGTGAAAAAGTTAATTTTATATAAAAAAAAAGTAAAAAAAACACGAATAATTAACTGGAAATTACATGAATTTAAAAAAAAAAGTAAAAAAACCACGAATAATTCACTGGAAATTACATACATTTTATAAATCCAATGCAGAAGCATAATGAATTACTAGAAACACCTGTTAATGGATATGGTTGAATCCAGCCACAGATCCTGTTGCAAGGGACAAGGAAAACGTGCTAACAACCCAAGATAAACGTCAAGGAGATCTACGAAGCTAGTAAGGTCGCTCGTTTTATGAGTGAACCGTACGTGTTTAACCGTGAGTCTGTGGTGGGCCTGTTGAAAAAAAGGTTACTGGTTACAATGAAAGAATACGTATGCAATAAATGTATATGCATATATATATATATATATATATATATATATATATATATATATATATATGCAATTAGACTATATGTGCATAAATACGAATATGGGTATGTATGTTTGCATGTGCATATTTATAGTATATACATATATACATATATATATATATATATATATATATATATATATATATATATATATATATATATATATAATATCATATATATAGACACCATTGTATATGCAATATTTACTTTTGTTATGAAAATGTCTATTTCACTTCACCTGCTATTTTCCACATAAACAAAGCCGGACATTTCCAGTGGGTTACCTTTACCACTTTCATATCAAATATTTATTGAGCTAAAACATCCTTGAGATAAAGAGATAGCATCCTTTTAAAGGTTGGTAAAACGCTCAGTGTGCAGGTAAAATCATTCAATACATCCGTCTTTTACGATTCATTTGAACTAACTCTATGCAGGATATATATGTGTGAGAGAGAGAGAGAGAGAGAGAGAGAGAGAGAGAGAGAGAGAGGGAATGCTTGTTTATACATGGAATGCTCTGCTCTTGACGAACCTTTCAAACCTAATATAGATTTCGTACGTGGGAAGTCGATTGCATAGCTCTAGAAAAATAGAAAATCTATATTTTCCTTAACAAAACACGACATACCTTGAATTAGGCATTATTATTATTATTATTATTATTATTATTATTATTATTATTATTATTATTATTATTATTATTATTATTATTACTATTATTATTATTATGATGTAAAAGGAGTCGGTCTTTTAGAGCAATTGCTGTCTCATCGGCTTTCAACTTGTGTTATTATTATCATTATTATTTTTTTTTTTTTTTTTTTTTTTGCTCTATCACAGTCCTCCAATGCGACTGGGTGGTATTTATAGTGTGGGGTTCCGGGTTGCATCCTGCCTCCTTAGGAGTCCATCACTTTTCTTACTATGTGTGCCGTTTCTAGGATCACACTCTTCTGCATGAGTCCTGGAGCTACTTCAGGCCTCTAGTTTTTCTAGATTCCTTTTCAGGGATCTTGGGATCGTGCCTAGTGCTCCTATGATTATGGGTACGATTTCCACTGGCATATCCCATATCCTTCTTATTTCTATTTTCAGATCTTGATATATCCATTTTTTCCCTCTTATCCATTTTTTCTCTCTTTTCTCTTCAACTCTGGTGTCCCATGGTATTGCGACATCAATGAGTGATACTTTTCTTCTCGACTTTGTCAATCAATGTCACGTCTGGTCTGTTTGCATGTATCACCCTATCCGTTCTGATACCATAGTCCCAGAGGATCTTTGCCTGATCGTTTTCTATCACTCCTTCAGGTTGGTGCTCGTACCACTTATTACTGCAAGGTAGCTGATGTTTCTTGCACAGGCTCCAGTGGAGGGCTTTTGCCACTGAATCATGCCTCTTTTTGTACTGGTTCTGTGCAAGTGCCGGGCATTCACTTGCTATGTGGTTTATGGTTTCATTTTTCGTATTGCACTTCCTACATATAGGAGAGATGTTATTTCCGTCTATCGTACTTTGAACATATCTGGTTCTTAGGGCCTGATCTTGTGCCGCTGTTATCCTTCCTTCAGTTTCCTTCTTGAGCTCTCCCCTCTGTAGCCATTGCCAATTGTCATCGCTGGCTAATTCTTTAGTCTGTCTCATGTATTGTCCGTGCATTGGTTTGTTGTGCCAGTCCTCTGTTCTTCCTGTCTTTCTCCTGTCTCTGTATATTTCTGGGTCTTCGTCTACTTTTATTAGTCCTTCTTCCCATGCACTCTTTAGCCACTCGTCTTCACTGGTTTTCAGATATTGCCCCATGCTCTGTTTTCGATGTTGACGCAGTCCTCTATACTTAGTAGTCCTCTCCCTCCTTCCTTTCGTGTTATGTATAGTCTGTCCGTATTTGCTCTTGGGTGTAGTGCTTTGTGTATTGTCATTTGTTTCCTGGTTTTCTGATCAATGCTGCGGAGTTCTGCCTTCGTCCATTCCACTATTCCTGCGCTGTATCTGATTACTGGTACTGCCCATGTGTTTATGGCTTTTATCATATTTCCGGCGTTGAGTTTTGACTTGAGTATCGCCTTGAGTCTCTGCATATATTCTTTCCTGATCGTGTCCTTCATCTCTTGGTGTTTTATATCTCCTCCTTCCATTATTCCCAGGTATTTGTATCCTGTCTCATCTATGTGTTTGATGTTGCCCCATCTTGTTAGCTTTATCCCTTCAGTTCTCGTTACTTTGCCTTTTTGTATGTTGACTAAGGCGCATTTTTCTATTCCAAACTCCATCCTGATGTCCCCAGATACAATCCTTACAGTCTGGATTAGGGTATCTATTTCCTTGATGCTCTTACCATACAGCTTGATGTCGTCCATGAACACAGATGGTTGATTTTGTTGCCTCTTTTCTTGAGTTGGTACCCGGCATCCATCTTCTGTAGTACTTTTGTCATGGGAATCTATGCTACTACGAAGAGTAGTGGGGACAGTGAGTCGCCCTGGAAGATCCCTCTCCTGATATTAACCTCTGCTAGTCTTATTCCAGAGCTTGTAAGTATTGTATTCCAGTTGCACATTGTATTTTTGAGGAAGCTGATGGTATTTTCCTCTGCCCCATATATTTTCAGGCATTCTATTAGCCATGTGTGTGGTATCATGTCGAAGGCTTTCTTATAGTCTATCCATGCCATGCTTAGGTTGGTTTCCTTCTCCTACTGTTCTTCATTACCATTTTGTCTATCAGGAGCTGGTCTTTTGTGCCCCTACACTTCCTTCTGCAGCCTTTCTGTTGGTGGGGGATGGTGTTTGTCTCCTCTAGGTAGTTGTATAGCCTTTCACTGATGATACCTGTTAGTAACTTCCACATTATTGGTAGGCAGGTGATAGGCCTGTAGTTACTGGCTATATTTCCCTTACTCTTGTCTTTTTGTACTAAGGATGTTCTTCCTGTGGTCATCCATTTGGGTGCTTGGTGATTTGAGATACAATGCTGGAGTTGTTCTGCTATTCGTGGGTGTTAGGGCCTTGAAGTTTTGAGCCAGTATCCATGGACTTCATCGGGACCTGGGGTTTTCCAGTTTGGCATTTTCTTTAGTTGGTGTCTGACTGTGTCTGTCGTGATCTCTGTGAATCTTTGTTTTATTCTCCCTGTTTCTTCTTCCTTGACTTCCTGGAGCCATGTTGCATGTTTGTTGTGTGATACCGGATTGCTCCATCTGTTTTCCCATAGTCTCTTGCTTGGTTCGGCTTCAGGAATTTCTGGGTGGTTGTCTTCCCCTCTTAGTTGGCTGTATAGTCTTTTCTGGTTGGTTCCGAATAGTTTGTTCTGTTGGTATCCCTTATTCCTGTTCATGTACCGTTGGATCTTGTGTGCTTTGGCCTTAAGCCTCTGTTTTACATCTTCTATTGTGTTGTTTAGTCCCCTCTCTTGTACTTTGTATTTCTCGTTGAGTTCCTCCCTTGTTTTCTTGCTTCTTAGCCTTTTTTTCTGCCATCTCTTTCAGTTTACTCAAGTCAGATCTCATCACCATGATTTGCTTTTCCACGGCGCCTTTTCCAAGGAGGTTGCTGTTTTGGTTTCTGTTGGGTTGTTGTGACGGTGGTGTTGGTGTTCGAATCCCCATCAGTTCTGCTACTAATCTTGCTCCTGCTATGTCAAGTTATTTGTTTCTGTGATACTGGTGGTGTGTATTAGGCCCATTATTTCATTGACCTCACTTGTTTTCTCCTTTAATTTCTTGGTGTTGTAGGCTTTCATGGAGGGGATCTTTGTTCTCTCTGTATCTGGCTCCATCCATTGTCTAATCTTTTCTACCCATTCCGTCCTCTCTGTTACTTCGTCGGTGTTTCTTCGTGTGTCGTTGTTTGATACTTCATCCTCCCTGTCGTCTTCTGTGGCTCGTCTCTCAGTTCGTCTTCGTGTAATTCGTTGTCGTGTGACATTTCCCTTTCCAGTTCTTCTCTTTCTGTTGGGGAGAGCCAGTTCTTTTTCTTTATGTTCCTTACTTGGTCTGCCAGCCTCTGCTCTGTTTGGGGGGTGTTATTCCTCTCATTCCAGATGTTGATCAATCTTCTTCTATATCCTCTCTCCGTCGGGTTTGCTTCTGATGTAGCATCTCCATATTTCCTTATTTTCTTCTCTTGTCCATTTTCTTCCTTTTTGCCTCTGTAGCTCCAATCATCAGGCTGTTGATTACTGTCGTTGTGGTGATCAGTTGCTGGATGACGACCTCCAAGTACCTGACCGTCTTCCCCTACAATTGGGTTGAATACCTGGTTGCCGGACGAGGCTCCTCTGTTGCCAGAGGTTCCATTTACGTCGTTGTCGTTTATTCCTTCATTTCTTTCCATCATTGCTGAGTTTGCTATTTAACCCATAGCTGGACCCTACCCCATCAGGGATAGGTACTCATTTACAGCTGAGTAGACTGAGGAAATTATGGTAAAGATCCTTTCCCAAGGAATCAACGCCGAGGAGAGCGGTCACCCATCCAACGTACTGACCAGCCCAATGTTGCTTAACTTGACTTAAGTCTATTGACGACCTAACCAACTCCTCCACGGCGCCACATTATTTATTATTATTATTATTATTATTATTAAATTATTATTATTATTATTATTATTATTAAGCAAAAGGAGTCCGTCTTATAGAGCAGTTATTGAAAACAATTGCTGTCTCGATGGCATTTAGCTTCTGTTTTTATTATTTTATTCTATTATTATCATCACGAGGGTCAAAATGGATACTAAATAAGATGTTACTAAGATGTTATTATTGTTATTGATATTAATATTATTAGTATTATTATTAATATTATTAATATTAATATTATTATTAATATTATCATTAATATTATTATTATTATTAATATTATTGATATTATTAATATTATTAATATTAATAATATTATTGTTATTATTATTATTATTATTATTATTATTATTATTATTATTATTATTATTATTATTCGTCCCGGTAGGGTCATTGAATACGACCAAAATCTCCTGACCTCGAACGCAATTATTTAACCAAATAGACACAAAACTCTGATTTACTAAAATGCAAACTAGATCTTACAAGCCATATCTGGCGAAGATGACTGTGCTTTGATTCTTCTTGCAACCAGGCGTCCTTCCTTTTGAGAGGACAGGTAAAGTCTTAATTTGGCAATGAGTATCACCTGGATATCACCTTTTTGTTTGCGCTGTCCAGTGGGAGGTTAGATTCAGCCAAGTTCGTTTGTTTTACGATATTCAGGTGGATGTGGTATGATAGAGCGTGATGTCATTGTGACGGGTTTGTTAATGTAGGTTTGTACTTGAATGTATGTGTGTATTGTGGTTCAGTGTTTATTTGGTTATATATATATATATAATATATATATATATAATATATACATATATATATATACTATATACATATATATACTACTATATATATGATACATATATATACTATATATATATACATATATTCATATATATATCATATATATACATATATATATACATATATATATATCATATATATGTCATATATATATAATATATATATATACATGATATATAGACATATATACATATATACATATATATATACATATACATATCTACTATATATATACATATATATACATA
>NC_061088.1:6350054-6352554 GCF_015104395.2 Macrobrachium nipponense | reverse complement strand
CCAAGTTGGTGAAAAAAATTTATTCTAACCTAACAGAGATAAGATGTCGTCGGTACATGGCACTGGAAACTATCGGGAGTCGTTTCCTTGTTTAAAGCGACAGAAAATCTACGCAGATACGCCAAGTCCGATCTTTTATGGCATGACGTTTGAGGGAAAAATAAAAAATTATATGGGCTTATTTGATTTCCTAATGACTCCTATTACTAACATTTTTCAACTACGTCATTTATCTCTATTTTGAAATTTCATTGAAAGTCTACACGAAGGTACGTATATAGCTTAATGTTTCGTCCTTAGGAACCGTATTTGTTTTGTTTTAAATTACATCCGTTTTTTTCCAGAGATCACTCGCCAGTGGAGAAACTTCCTGGTATTCAGGTAAAAGATAAAAAAATTTCTGCTGAATCACCTCTGCTTGAATGACTTTACGGATATTACTTTAGATAGATTATCAGAGAGATTCATCTACGACTGGTTGGGCGGGATTAAAAATTAGCAACATAAAAAAAAAAATGCGATCTTTATAACTTCCGTATCCACGATATGTACACTTTTAGGGCATTGTTCGCGGAAATCGTTATATTTCAGAGTGTCGGGAAGGATTAAAATTTCATTCCCCAGCAAAGTCTTTTTACACGCACTAAGACTCCGAGGGTGCATGCTTCTCGAGATTTTGCGTGCAAACTACGACTGCGGTTGTGGGAGAAATTCTGTTGGGTTCATTTGAACAACTGTTACGATTTATGAGACAAATGTATAGTTCCTTTATATAAGTTATTATTTGTTTAACTGTCTCATTTTTGTTCAAACGGATTTTAATATGTTTGAAGGTTTATAGGATTTCCCTTGATAAACACGCCTTATTTTGCAGGATGTAAGATAATATTTTGTATACCCCTAGATGGATCTTACAATTACACTAAATACAGATCAATGTTTTTTATACTATAGAGGTATCTGTAAGCGCTCGCTTATCCGGACTTCTCATTAGGGAAGTTCGAACAACAGACGGTGAGTCCGTAAATACAGGATAAAACTGTACTAATGAAAATAAATCAAGATATTCTAATTTTTACGGCGCGTACAGTCGGGCTTTATCCACCACTACTTATAATACTTACGTATTAAAAAAAAAAACGAAAACCTGCTCTGATTACTTTATACGGTCGTGTGTTTCATAGGAAAAATCCTTTTTTTTATTCAAAAAGATATCGGTATGTATGAACCAACATCGCTTTTCCCCACTCTGCTAGAGTCGCTTATTGTGTGGAATTTTGCTTTGCTTTGAAACTCGGCAGATTTAACTGACCTTGACCGCTTGACTAGGTGACACAGTCACCGAGTTTGCTTGTTTGATTCTGAACGGGCTACTGTTTCTATTTCTTTTTGTAATAATTAGGATCCTTCTCTTTATTACCATCGGCAACGTATTGTGTGTTTTTAGCATTATGTTTGCTGGTTACGTATAAAGCAATGAATGACGAACTATTAGGAACTGAGCGATTACTAATAAGACAAGTTATCACTACTGCATACAATATTAACTGTTTGTACTTCATTCTTTGTGCTAAAAATTTGAAATAGTGAGGGATCCTGGTCAGCGCATTTAGCCTGATGAAAACAATTTTTTTACAGACATGTTATTCTTCAGCAATCAAAAAAAAAAAAGCAGCCATATTTTTAAAGTTGAGTTGAGTCATTGAGGTTCGTATTTTATATACTAAAAAAACTCAAGGCTAAAACTGCGATCGGGACTTTGCAAAGGAGCATTTATTGTCATGACCCGAAATAGTGTTACCTCTAATTTATATAGATTTTGTACGGGTGTTCCACTTGTTTTTTGTGTGTTTTCTAATCACTACGGTGCTTAACGACCCTATCCATGCATCTGTATAAATACAGACGTCCACTGCGTAAACGCATATTCCTGTTTAATATGATTTGTTACGTAAGGGATTAATAATCACCCAAAATGATAAAATTAACATAGTATATGATTATGATATTTTCAGTAGAACTTCTGGAAACAGACGCTCAAAGATAAAAAACTCGCAGTAGCGAAATCTCAATGATGTAGATAATTTCTGTAAAAAAGTAAGATTAAGAATGTCTCGTAACTTCAGCCACAGGAATAACGAAATTCGACCTGCAAAGGAAACACTCAAAGTTACTCCAAATGAATAAAAAATTGTACTTAGCTTGCTTTTGTGGGAAGTCACGGTGTTCCGATAACGACACACGGCCTTGGTCCTCCTCCTCTATTTAGCGGATGACCTGGTTTGGCTTGAGTTTCCTCCGTGCGCGTTGTTTCGATGATTCGAGCCCTTGAAAGATCCGATGCTGCAGACGCGTTCGGTTTGTTTCTTGAAGTGCCGAACGCTCACTAACGATGTTTTCTTGAATGATTCTAATGAGAGACGAAGCTTGTGTGTCGTAGGACAAAAAGACGTCGGTTTGTTTTCTTGAAGTTATTCACTAAAACGATGATACTAAGTTG
>NC_061088.1:6322554-6332554 GCF_015104395.2 Macrobrachium nipponense | reverse complement strand
TTAAAAGATAGCAAGCTGAAAGAAAGATAACATGAATGGAGGTACAGTAAAAAGTATGAATGGGGTTGTAGCTAGGGGCCGAAGGGACGCTGCAAAGAACCTTAATTAAATTACTACAGTGCACCGCGTGAGGTGCACTAAAAACACTAACCCCCCTATGGGTTCCTTGACAAAGGACCAAGCTGAGAAGAGGATGATGATTATTCACCATTACCTAACAGCGACTTCCAACTGCAAAAAACAAAATCAATTCTATTAACAAAAATGAGAGTGGTTTTAAGTTGAATGGTATGCAGATTGCAAGTAAGCAACAAGTCATTTCCATTTCAATGAAGGACTCCAAGTGCAGCAAAAACTTGCAGCTGGAATCGTCTGACTGAACTGGAATGTTATTGTTAAACACACGAGAAAAACTGGCGGGTCTAATCTTATATACACAAAGGAGTCAGACTTCCCAAATATTCACAGAGGTTCCTGCGACAGTTACATAATTGAGGATCCACCAGCTTTGTCAGCTTTTCATGGCCTTAATCCAAAGATATATATATATATATATATATATATATATATATATATATATATATATATATATATATATATATAATAACCAGTAAACTTCAGGAAACAGCAGTTTGGTCGTCAGGAATTCTCGAGACAAGAGATTGTATCCAAAACTAAATACATCAACTTCTTTAGTGCATAATTATCATTCGTATAGAGTATGGAACGATAATATATATATACAAGCGAATGCTACAGGAAAATGATAGTCAGGAATCCAAGCGCTTTCGTCTTTACTAAGATTTTGTCAAGGAACGTTCCTTGTCAATGTCTCAGTAAAGACGAAAGCGCTTGGGTTTCTGCCTGTCATTTTCCTATGGTATTCTCTTATTTAATGAAGTCATGTGCATCTACTGAGATTTTTTTTAAGTATATATATACATATATATATATATATATTATATAATATACCTATATATATATATATATATATATATATATAGGAAAATATCAGGCAGAAACCCAAGCGCTTTCGTCTTTACTGAGACATTGACAAGGAACGTTCCTTGACAAAATCTTAGTAAAGACGAAAGCACTTGGATTCCTGAGTATCATTTTCCTGTGGCATTCGCTTGTATATATATATATTATCGTTCCATACTCTATACGAATGATAATTATGCACTAAAGAAGTTGATGTATTTAGTTTTGGATACAATCTCTTGTCTCGAGAATTCCTGACGACCAAACTGCTGTTTCCTGAAGTTTACTGGTTATCATTTTCAATTTATACAAAATAATATTAGAAACTTAAACATTGTTTTACATCATTCTCGGCTCCCGAAGAATAACAGCATTCTGGAAAGGATATGCATTGTTTTAATAACAGGAGATCTAACATTAAACTATTGTTCATATACGTCTCAAGGAGACGAGAATATATACAATAATGAATATTTAATGGATACGTTAACAGAAATAAACAACTGTTAGTTAATTGTTCTTATAAATTTCAAGGCTCATGCTGAAAAAAATAAAAAATAACCTATTTTTAATAAAAGAAATTATATCCTCTTTAAAACAGCTTTTTGTCGGCTCATTAATGGATAGATTTATGCAAAGAAACTGGACGAAAAGTTTTCAGTTTTGAGTGCAACAGTACTTGGTACTTTTAGTTTTTTTTATTTATATCTAACATCATTATGGCCATGGTTTTTAAAATGAGTCACTTTGCAATATCAATATTTTCGAAAGAATCTTAATAATTTAAACCCAAAATTTTGGGGGTTTACTCTTGTCTTTTACTTTGCTATGTTTTACTTTAGAAATTTAAAATTAATCATAAAAACGATTAAAAATGTTCCTATGAAACATATCTTTAAGGAGAAAAATACGTTTGTTAAAATATCAATCTATATTTCGTAAAATAAAATTCACATAATGTTTGATAAACTCTGCGTTAAAATCTCTTATTTCTCACATTAATTATACACTTTATTCTTATGTCATTCACTCCTCCAGCTCATCCTCCTCCTCCTCCTCAGCTTCTTCTACTTCCTCCTCCTCCTCCTCAATAGCCCTGACAGCTGGTTCTTCGTCATCCTCTTCTTCGGCGTCTTCTACAGGAACGACCTCAACCACTTCGGGCAAGACGTTGTCCTCGACCACCCTGTAGCCTAAGTGGTCAGCGACGTACTTGACGACGTACTCGTTGCCGTCGGGTGCTACCCAGGAGTACTCGCCCTCGACGGCCCTTCCTGGCTGGCCCTCCTGCTCGTGCTCCATGTGGTCAGTCTCGAAGTCGATGATATCGTTCGAGGGTCGGGCTGCCACCAGGGTTACCAGACCCAAGCATACGAGGACCTGGAATTTACGCGGTTAAAGGTATTAGGTAAACAGGTAAGTCGAATTTACGCTGTTAAAGTTATTAAGTAAACAGGTAAGTCAAGACTGTGATATAGAAACGTTTTTAATAAGTGCTTTACGTGTAAATCAATTTTGTTTTCTTCATGATCACAATCGAATTTTTTTGACGACTTTCTTGCCAAAATCAAGAAAATCAATCATAATGATTAAACGTTTTCCTAACACTGCGAATGAAACATAAATGCTACAATTCCCCGAAAGAAAATGAAAGTGATTTTGGAAATAACCAATCCAGTTCATTTCTGCCTTCATGAGAATTTCATAATTGTTTTTATTCTAATGTATATCGAGGTAAGTCATCAATAGTATAAATGTATCCATTTTTATCCATTTCATAATTCTCTAATTATCATTATTGATCAAGGGAAACGTGTGATGGACGAAAATAAACAATAATTCATAATGAAATAGCCTCACGTGAAGGTCCTAAATCTGGTAACTAAATCAGTAGAATGATATCGAATCCAACAATGGGAAAAATGGAATTTATTTCCCGGCTTTGAAATTAGTTACATAACAGAACAAATTCTAAATTTTACTAGACTTAAGAGGTAGAAGTATACACATTTTCTACGTATATTTACTCACATTTCGAATATAAAGTAACTGATGTGAAACAGGTACTTACCAAGACCTTCATGGTTGCTGTGACTGAGGACAGAAACTGATGATACCCTATTGTGGTAGAGGATGCTAGGAGTTAATACCCATCCTGTGCCCATCGGGGCCTTTATATACCCAACCTTGGGCGTCCTTGAAGCTTCAAGGGCAAAAAAAGATGAATAAATAAAAAAAGATATGGAGTAGGAGGGGATTGAGGGACATGAATCCTTTGTTTTTTGTGAAATTGATGGTAATTATATTCGGCAAACCTAATAAGTAAGGTCATATCAATTATCGATTGATGTTATGGAAAATATTCAATAAATATAACATAAACAGTTAAAACACGGTTAATTTTTCTACTTATGCTAATCATGCTTCACTTATGAGAACCAGACTCCGTAAATTTTTGGTATTCAAATTTCAGCTTGTCTAAAATTTGCTTTGAAGGTAACTTGGAAATTTGAAAGCGTTTGACGGAAATTCTGTTTACTTAGACATTATTTTTAGTTTGAATTTGAACCTTTTAAATTATGGTAATTAGCAATGCAATTTTCCAAGCATTGGTATATAGTTTCGATAAATAAGTCAATAGAAGAGAAATACTTTTCTTATTAGAAATAGACAATTAATAATTACAACTCATATCAGAATTACATCTGCTGTATTTTGTCAACATAGTTTTCAATATATATATATATATATATATATATATATATATATATATATATATATATATATATATATATATATATAATATATATATATATATGTGTGTGTGTGTATATATTATATATATATATATATATATATATATATATGTATATATATATATATATACATATATATATATATATATATATAAAGTATATATATATATATATATATATATATATATATATATATATATATATATTACATCGAGCTACAAATGTCTATAATATTTAATTCACATCTACCTCGGAATTAATATATTTTCATATACGCTCAACCGAAGGGGAATTTTATTAGGCGATAATAGAATTGTCGGCGCCCAGGCGCGAACCCAGGACACCATACAAATCCAGGAACGTCAGTGAAGCTTTTACCCACTCCACCACCGCAAGAGTGGGTAAAAGCTTCACTGACGTTCCTGCATTTGTATGGTGTCCTGGGTTCGCGCCTCGGTGCCGACAAATTCTATTATCGCCTGAATAAAATTCCCCTTCGGTTAAGCATATATGAAAAATATATTAATTCCCGAGGTAGAGGGAATTGAAATATTAAGGGACATTGTAGCTCGATGTATGTATATGAATTACGGTAATGTGATATGACTTATATATATATATATATATATATATATATATATATACTATATATATATATATCATATATATATTATATATATATATATAGATATAATATATATATATACATATATATATATATATATATAAGATATATATATATATATATATATATATATATATATATATAACTACTATAGATATATCATATATATATAATAATTAATAATATATATATATTATAACTACATACACACACAAACACACACACACATATATAGCATATATAAAATAATATACTATATATATTAATATATATATATTAATTACTAATAATATTATATAATAGTATTAACAATATATATTATATAACTACGCATACACACTACACAACCTATTAACATATATTATACATTATATATAGGTATACACATATACATATACATACATATATATATATATATATATATATATATATATATATATATATATATATATATAATAATATATATATATAATATATATATATTATATAATATATATATATATATATATATATTAGTTCATTTTATCCGACGTTCCTTTTGCAGATGATTCAACTGAATCACTGCAGAGCCTAATATTAGCTTCTTTTTTTTTATCATCAGGCTACACTGATATAATTTTGCTCCAAAATTCACGTGCGCATACTCTACCTCCCCCTCCCCCCTAATTTTAGCACCCAGTAGTTAACCTCTTTTATTTCGTAATGATATGCAACATTTACCAACATTCGCCACTTGAATACATTTTCTTGAAATGCTAACATTTATCTAATAGCATATACTTTTTAATGCCGATTGAACATATTTTTTTTGCCTTCAGTCTAGTCTACATAATTATATATAATACCTCCTCACTAGATTTCCAAATACAAAATCGTCATTTCCTATTATGAAAAAAGACCAATTTGATTCAAAATAGTAGCTTTCATCTCATATTATTCTCCAAGCAATGCTATTTATTGCTCACGAACCACTGTTTTCCATAGCCACTTATTGTTTGTTTGTTTGTTTGTATGATGTTTTTACGTTGCATGGAACCAGTGGTTATTCAGCAACGGGACCAACGGTTTTACCTGACTTCCGAACCACGTCGAGAGTGAACTTCTGTCACCAGAAATACACATCACTGGCCCTTCAATGGAATGCCCGAGAATTGAACTCGTAGCCATCGAGGTGACAAGCCAAGACCAAACCTCCTACGCCACTGTTTTTCATAGCCACTTATTAGCCCAGTTTTTATTTCCAAAAGTCAAATTCAACGATAATGTAAAAGCGGTCTGTGCCGGTGCGTCCCGAGAACGATATACTTTCATTCTGTTTATTCTAACTGGCAAAATATATTTGTTCTTTTGAAAAATAAATTAGAATAAAAAAGGATGTATATTAAATGTAGATATACAAGCAATATCTCCAATATGTGACAAAAGCATTTTTAAACTATACATGTTGATTTTGATTCATATTGTTTTTGTAGCAAAATGTTATCTAAATTATATTTATATTTTTTGTGTTAAGAGAATTATTCACATTATGTAAATTATTGAAATGTGATTGTACTTTTATAATAAGAACTAACAAAAAAAAATTTAACCGTGGGTCGCTGGAGAACGAGGTTGGTCTTGGTCCCTCAGCTTATGGACTCAAAGTCTTCTTACCAAGTCTATATAATTATATAATTACAGGTACACTTGGACACTCATGACTCATTCAGTTGAATGCTTTGAAAAATCAATCACTGACTGTTAATTATGCTGAATAATTATATAACATTCTATGTTACGCTTGTTCGTATGTCTCATAAAATCCTCTCTTGAAATTTAATTATGAATCTTGTTTATAAATCTCTTTATTATTGGCGTTTCTTAACCTTTTAAATTGTTTTATCCGGATACCTAAGAAGGTATAAACACCTGTTTACACCTGCAATACTTAAACTCACATCTGTTAGCTTTTACTTTTCATTGGCGTAAAATTATGAAATGTCTTTTTATGCAAAATATTTTATTCATTTTATTTTTATATAATATTTTTTTTACACTATTTTGGCAAAAGATGATTTCCTGAAGAAAGGCAGCTGTCCTCAATACGTGAAGTTTAGAACCCATCAATTTTATTTACCCAGCCTCGAACAGTATTTTCTAGTCCGAGTTATATAGAACTGTGACGTTTAAAAGTCCTGGTAATATCTCAGAGTAAGTGAGATCGTTTTATTAAAAAAATATAACCTACTTTCAAATACCCAAGCATGGGGGCGAATTGTGCTTCTCAGTATTCAGTAGATGATAAGAGAAATATCTCTGTCGATATTACACTGATATCAGAGTCAGTGCAGTCATTGCCTTAGCCTTAATATTCGTTTTCGTATTATACCATCAAATATACGAGAACCATACTTGATCAGGTGTGTATTAAAATGTAAGCAATATTTGTCAAAGGGAAATAATACTTGCATTAATATATAAATTTCTTTATTGTATTTTAAGAAAAATAGTTCTAATGATATAAACTCTGCTTTATAATCCGGTTCACTCCTCCCCCTCTTCCTCCTCCTCTTCCTCGCCCTCTTCTCCTTCCTCCTCCTCCTCAATAGCCCTGACCGCTGGTTCTTCGTCATCCCCTTCTTCGGCGTCTTCTACTGGAACGACCTCGACCACTTCGGGCAGGACGTTGTCCTCGACGACTCTGTAGCCGAGGTGGTCAGCCACGTACTTGACGACGTACTCGTTGCCGTCGGGCGCTACCCAGGAGTACTCGCCCTCGACGGCCCTTCCAGGTTGGCCCTCCTGCTCGTGCTCCATGTGGTCAGTCTCGAAGTCGATGATGTCGTTGGAGGGTCGAGCAGCCACTAGGGCCACCAGGCCGAGGGACACGATCAGCTGGAAGGATATCAGTGGCGTTATTAGAACCGTGTAAAGGAAGTTGTTAGTGAAGGGCTTTTGCAATCTGTTAGCTAAATTCATTAATACCCTTTTCCACTGTCTTTTGTGAACTTAAGGTCACAAAAGATGGTAAAAAATTATTGAAATAATTTTTTACACTGTCTTTTGTGGCCCAAGTTCACCATTTGTTGATTTTTATTTTTATTTCCTTATCTAACTATTTATTTTTCGGCTCTTTAGTTTTTTCTCACTTAAGTACATTCTATTCTTTAGGAGCTTGTTTGGTCTATTCTTTGGATTAGCTTCTCCCATCTAAGGGAAAAACATCATGATAAGTTAAATAATATAATCATAAATAAATGATGAAGCCTAATAACCACAACCAGCCATAAATATTATTGTGATAGTTAATGATAACAATAATTCAGTGATATCTTAAGAAAGATCTTATATGGGAATGATACTTAATCCTTTTCACGAATTAGAATACGTTGAAGCAAAACTATTCTATGTAAATATTTAAATATTTCCCATCAAAACTTTTTACCAATATCAAGTTTACTGGAAATAAACCTTACATCCTACACAATAACCCTACTTCAGCAGATTCTAGACAAGCTGTTTATGACTCGAAATTCATCGTTAGCTCAATCTGCATTCCTCCGAGCAAGCTTTGTGACATAAGAAATGAGTAGATTTTGAACCTTCAAATATAAATGAATCTTCCAAGGAAAACTTGTATTTTGGAATAGACGGGAAACGAGAATAAGTATGCAGCAAGAACAAGTTCTGCAATGGATCAAATTTAAGGAAAACTGACAAAAAAGAAAATAAGTCAGATTGCGTGGACCGCTTATTTTCTTCAGTGGAATGTTAAGTACGATTTGGTAGCCGAAATGAGAAATAACTTTCTTCATTGTAATTATTATATTATCTCTAATAATTATCTTCCTATCACCACAACAAATTTACGAGAACCACGCTTGATTATTATTATTATTATTATTATTATTATTATTATTATTATTATTATTATTATTATTATTATCATAATTTTTCACAGAGAATGACATTCTGAGAAAGCTAAAATTTACACGAGCTTCTACAGAAAAATGTCATTTTGCGGAAACAAAAACTACAGATAAAAGGTGGATGTAAGTAACAATATGTGAAAATATGTGAACATTTTGATATTAAAAGTCAATAAAACGAAACAGCAAACAATTAAAGCTTCTACACTGGAGAGGAAATCTGTGTAAAACAAGGCAGTTTCACAATTCAAGAACTACATAGAACTGTAAACAAAAATATTTCAATGAAAAAGAACAGAAATACAGATTTTACACTGACGATGAATTTGGTGTTAAAGCAATCCAGCGATTTACGAATACACAGACCTGTAAACAAAACTTATCTCTTCTCAAAGTACTTACCAGGACCTTCATTATTGCTGTGGTACAGAAGAGGAGCGAATGCCCTGCTAATACCCATCCGGGACTTTATATACCCAACCTGGGGGTAACCTTGGACCCTGAAGGACTCCTAAAAGGGAGGAGGCAGCACAGGACAGGAGACCTTGAATTTAGGATGATATCCTTCTGCTATTCGTGAGGATCATAGAGCTGAATGAACTAGCTGTTTAGCAGACCAGAAAGGACAGGTATATGTATTCCATATAATCAATATTTCTATCCATTATTGGATTCTTTTATTGTAGGAAACCAATAGCTTTTTTCGGGAGTTGCAAATACATATAAGCACATGTTAGTTTATATTATGATTTTATCGTTTAAAATCTTAGTAACAAAAATAAGGATATTGAAAATCAAGAACCGAAACTTATTTCAGAAAGAATTTGATATTAAATTATTTCATTTCCTGTTCAGATATTCAAACATATTTTTAACTGATGACACTATAACAACAACAACAATAATAATAATAATAATAATAATAATAATAATAATAATAATAATAATAATAATAATAATAATAATAATAATAATAATAATAATAATAATAATAATAAAAATAAATTATTTAAAGAGTGATAACTAGATGAATGATGACAAAATTTTCTGTAGTATAGTGTATATATATATATATATATATATACTTTACTTTATATATATATATATATATATATATATATATATATATGTAAATATATATATATCTATATATATTGTATATATATATATATATATATATATATATATATATATGAAATGTATATATCTAAACTATATCTGTTTTGTGTATATGTGTTAAAGAGAGAGAGGAGAGAGAGAGAGAGAAAGAGGAAAGAGAGAGAGAGAGGGCGGGGAACGTTGGGGGGAGGGGAGGGGAAGGAGGAAAGGGGTAGAGGGGGTAGGAGGGAGAGGAGGAGGGGGGCCCGGGGACGTTGGGGGGAGGGGTTGGGGCCTGGGGGCAGCAGGGGATTCCCTCTTTCCCAATGCTTACGTCAACCGACGAAAAACAAAGTTCTTGGGAGCAATATAAATATATCGAATATGATTTACAGTTTCGTGGGTGGCGATTTGGAAAATTAGCTTTTAAATAATCTATGAAGCGAAGAGGATGTCAACCACCAACTTATTATTATTATTATTATTAATATTATTATTATTATTATTATTATTATTATTATTATTATTATTATTATTATTATATTATTATTATTATCACATGAGTCACTACATTGGTGAAACAATCTTCAAGGTGTAAGTGCATACACACACACACGCATACACATACA
>NC_061088.1:6302554-6310054 GCF_015104395.2 Macrobrachium nipponense | reverse complement strand
CATTAATATTGTTGAATCATTTTCAATTATGTTTTAAATTATTTCTGGTATGCTGAATGATTACCTCTCTATAATTTCAGTGTCATAATATCATTAAAATTCTGTCATAAATAAATAATTATGAATCAATGACTGAAAATTCCTCATCATATTATATTGAAATCTCAATGAAATATATATAGAATTATTAGTGTTAAATTTTCAAAAAAAATTAACACTATAACTTTTATTTCATCATAACGTCAGCATTTTTAATAAATAAATAATTTATAAATAATGATTGAAAATTCTACCTAATAAACATTGTTAGATCTCAGACAATAATGTCTAAAATTATATCTGTAACACTGACTAAAAATTAACTATGAAATTTATGTTACACTATCGCCAAAATTCTGTCGCAGATAAAAACATTTACAAACAATTACAGAAAATGCACTTCATTTAGTATACTATCTTCGACATACGATTCTTCAATTCGCCAACATCACTTACCAGGAAATAACTCAAAAGGATTCTCTTTGATCAACGTAATTAAAACTAGGAACTGCAATAACTTTTTCTCACTCTTGTGACAAGCTGTAATGGAATAAAAACTCACCGTTCGTTACCTGAGAGGAAAGGGGGTGGAGGAAACCTGATCCCTTTACGTGGCGTTACGCAGTCTCTCTCTCTCTCTCTCCTCTCTCTCTCTCTCATACACGCACATACACACACACATTATATATATATATATATATATATATATATATATATATATATATATAATATATATATATATATATATATATATACATATATATATATATATATATATATATATATATATATATATATATACATATATATATATATATATATATATATATATATAGTATATATATATATATATAGTATATATATATATATATATATATATATATATATATATATATATATATCTTATTCTCAATAATAGGAATTCAAACAATATGTAATAGACACTACATTGCTATGTTGAATCGTGCTTCTACTCAAAGGCATTATCAGGCTTGAGAAGGTCTTTAGAGTAAAGGGAAATTATATATATATATATATATATATATATATATATATATATATATATATAGATATATATATATATATATAGAATGTAAGAATTGAAACCACCCACTATCACAACGCAATCATATTTTCTTGTAAAATAACATGTAACTTTCAGTAGAATCGATTTCTAGCAGGTTCTTCCATGAGAAACTATTGTCCATTTTCCCTTCAGGCAAAAAAATACAACTTGAAATCTTGATCCCGAAAGACTTCAAGAAATCATATATCTGGAACATTTTTTCATGTCATAAATTCTCTTTTACAGTTATAACATCCCCAGACGCCGCTAAACAAGGATCTCGCCTCATAACGACAAGGTTATCGCCTGATGTACTGTAATGTCGTATTTCATCTGATTATAGTTTGAGCAGGTGATTTGGCTCGTTCTGTTGTAGAATCTCAAAAAATAAAACAAGAAGAGCATTCAGAAAAAAAAAAAAATTTACATTCGACCAAGAGATACACGGGACTGTCTAAGGATTTTGTTCGCAAGTTTGGCAATATGAATGGGCTGCACTGGTAAAATCTCTATATATATATAAAATAGTAAATAATTATCAAATAAATATACATGTAAACATATATATATATATATATATATATATATATATATAGTATATATATATGATATATATATAATATATATATATATATATATATATATATATATATATATATATATATAAGTTACATCCAATCTAAGTCTTATCTTAACATTCATTTCGACTCTGGATAGTTTTTTTTTAGTATATTTAAGTAGATACTTTCATAGGGTGCTATAATAATAGTCATGTTATGTGCAGCAGAAATTACATTTATTTAATCAAGGTTTAGAAAGGAAGTGGATGTATACTAATTCTGCATTATATTTTGTCAAATGTATGTGAATGTATATTTTTATTGATTGTACATATTTCACCTTATGTAATGCCTATGTCACTAGGATTATATGAAGGGTTTCAGTAATGAGCTGGATTTCACAGTTCTTAGCTAATTTTAGTAGAAGGATATTTTTTTTTTTTTTTGCCAACTACTAGTGAAAAACTTTTAAATACCGTAGTGTTAAGTATTTCGTAATAATTGTGAATTAATATACCATATCCTCTTTTCAGGTTAAATGATAAATTCTGAATTATTTAACTACAAAAGCCACGAAATTGTAAGTCACATAGTTTGAAACAATTAAAGTATATTTCATCTTTGTAATAATTCATTACTTTTCGCGTAGGCGTTTTCTCAGTTGCATACACTTGAAAATAATTGGAGGGCAAAGACGCCACTTTTTCCATTCTTATTTATTCTATATCTATTTTTTTCATTCATCTCAAGCATAGTCCATTAATATCTCACAATCCTAAATCACAAAGCATACTTAAATAGGCTCTAAACAGCACAGTACAAAAATAATTTAAATATTTCAACACCTTTAAAGTGGAAAGTAAAGACAGAATACTGTCTTTGGGAAACGGTCTGTGTTTAATCCTCACGCCGAAATCACCTCTGACCTTTGCTAGCCTCCTCAAGACGCGATTGGAAGCACCTCATTAACCTAGGAGCCAATAAAGACCAGGTGTCAAGAACTCTATCCCAGAATGGAGTTTCCAGGTGGTTGGGGAATTGTCACGTAAGCTCCGTTGATTGTACGATATTATTGAATATTATCCTGGGAAGTTTGATCGTGAGGTAGTGTTTGCGTCCTGTCTGATATTATCTGAAATTCCTTGGGGTCGTGGTTACCTTCTCAAAGTTAAATATATATATATATATATAATATATATATATATTATATATATATATATATATATATATATATATATATATATATATATATATATATATATATATGTATATATATATATATATATATATATATATATACATACATATATATATATATATATATATATATTTATATATATATATAGTATATATATATATATATATGTGTATATATATATATATGTATATATATATATATATATATATATAGATATATAATGAATATATATATTGTCGAGGAATGCTGTGCTGCCATCTCTTGTTTATATTTTCACTCATGGACTAAAGAAGTTATTTCTTTATTTGGTTGTCCTTGTTTTTGTCGAGGAATGCTGTGCTGCCATCTCTTGTGTATCTTTTCACTCCATGGACTAAAGAAGTTATTTGTTTATTTGGTTGTCCTTGTTTGATCTTGTTTTCTTAACATGGAGAGTCCCCGGCATTTCTCTGATCACTACCTGACACCTAGCCACCCGTAACAGTAAGTACTGAAAAGACTCCTTTATATAAATTGTTCTATGTATTAGTGTCTCATATAATGTCGTGTGTTAAAGTGATTCAGTGTTTATAAGTGTATACTGTATAACTAATGAAGATTGTTTGTGTATTGGAAATGTCATATGTTAACCTGTGAGTGTTTAAAGTTTATAGAGTATAACAAGGTTTTACTTCATTGTGCATTTTCTGCATTCAAGAACATAATTATATTAGTGTTATATAGCTGTAAATGTTTATATTTTGCAGAACTCCTTAGACCTTGGTCAGTCTTCTCCATTCTTGATCCTAGACTCTATACTCTTGGTCCTTGGATCTTATTTCATCTTAAGACGCTCCTGATTCTTCGTCAGATTGTAATCACGTGCAGTACTTTTCCTGATCCTGATTATACTCGCAAGATCTTCATTAGACCTTTATATTATTATAGAAGTTCCTGGTGTTATACATGAAGTTTGTTAATTTTGTATGTTTCAGTTTGTAAATATATTTTAAGTTAATAGAATTTTTCATGTTATACCTTTATATTAAAAATTAAACAAGGAAACTTAAAATTGAACAATCATATTTATTTTTAAAAGAACCAGAGTTCATGGAATATTGAATATATAAAAACCATAACTCGACATATATATATTCATATGTATACATATATATGTATGAATGTGTCTCACCTATACCTGGAAATAGCTTCAGCGAGAAACTAGATAACAGTCTCTGACCCATTCCCCCCTTAACCAAGCATAAAGCCCCTCCTCAACGTACACTGCACCACTCAACTTCTTCTGTGTCGTACAGACTTCCATACTTCTTTTCACGCGCCTTGTTTCCTTCTAACACTTACTCCATCCACACCATCGCACATCGAGTTATGAGTCTCTCTCTACTCTTCTTATTACTAATACTAAAGTTCATTAATCCTGATTTCACCCTTTTTATTTCAAGGATAATGTTACATTTTCTAATGTTCATCGTTAATTTATATCCCTATTATCATCAAAATTTAACTAAATTATCTCCAAACTTATTCCAGATCCCAATTTACTAAAAACCCCTGAGCGTGCATCTCTACTATTCTCAGGAACAGAATCACATATTAACTTTTTGCTGGACAGTCACCTCCACATGCATTAGCTAATGCACATGAAACCCTTACACTCTAGTATCAGTCAGATCTGCATCTTGTTTACTGTCTATTCATAACAACTCTTCAAAATGCTAATTATTTAACACAAAACTGCAGGCTCTTCGGATAGCATTTTTCTATTTCTATTTCCATTAAGTTTCAAGATGCAAGATTATGTGATTACCTTTCTCTCTTCAATTTACTTACCCTTCTCCATCTTTATTTATATAATTCTTGGTTTTAATTTCATTTTCAAATCGTTAATTCTTATTTTTTGCTTGAAATGGTAAAATCTTGTATATGATTTTCGTAACCACTTTTTTTTCAAAAGTAAATTGTCACTGAAGCTCTTTGCAGTAACGTTTCCATTATTAATTCTGAACAGTTCATTATTACTATTTATCCATTTGATAAGTTTACCACAAGACTCAGTCCTTTGCAGGTCTTATTTTAGTTTAAGTTTTTATAAACAAAAGATAAACGCTTAAGTTCTGGCAGTTAAGCCCCCCAAAAAAACACTTGATTAGTGCACTTAGATCCTACTTTAAACTACTTATCTTATGCTTAATTCCCTGCTACTTTTTTTTAGTAAAAGTTACCAAAAAAACCTGTATGGTGTCCTTATTGTCCAGCTGGAAATATACTTAGTAATGTCCCCCAAAATTCTCTAGTTTACGATAAAGGAAGATGTGTAAATTACCAGTTTAGAGGGATTATGCTTTCGTCATGAAATGTCTATGTACACTGTGTTGATGTATACTGTAACCTTATTGTAAATATTGTCGTTGTAAATAATGTAAGTTAAATCCTTTCAATAAAATAAAGATTAAAAAGAAAGTTTACGCTAAGCAGAGTGTGGCCTTCAAATTTTTTTTTCCCCTTTTTATTATATGGCGTGAAACTCGTTTGCTGTCGACTCTCCCTCTTAAAAAACCCTCAGGTCATGTTTGGCATTTGTAAATAAAAAGTGTAAGGTAGCCCTTTGCCCCGCCTGTTGGTTGTCTGTGAGTAATTGACAAACGTGGCACGAGCTATAGGTAGATATTACCGTCACCTGTTTTCAAGCGCAATAATTTACATTCAGGTCAGTTGCCAGTTTTGGCTTTCGTCGATATAGATCGATGATAGATTCCGTCCAGCTGAAGTGGTCTCCTTTTGTTGATTTGCTAATTAGTAAATGGTAAAAATGGCACACGAGTAGATAGATTTCATCATATTTAAACTAAATATAGGTGTTTTTGAAAATAGTAAGACAAAAAAATGGAATCTATTCGAAGTTGGGTTGATGAAAGTATTTAAACTAATTACACAGGAACGGTTGTAGTAAAAGTATCAATCGCTTTGGAATTATTGGAAGGTGTCCTGTTAAAATTATATTCGTCAGCTGTCTTCAAGCGCATATGTTTTCATTTAGGTCAGTTACCAGTTTCACTCACGTTGATATAGATCAATATAATAGAATATAATAGATTCTGTTCAGCTGAACTGGTCTCCTTTTGTTAATTGATTAATTACAAAATTATAAAAATGGTAGAAGGGTAGATCAATTTCATCCAATTTGAACTAAATATACCTGATTTTTTTTAAAACATAGCGAGAAAATATTGGAGTTTATTCGACTTTGTGTTGATGAAAGCATTTTAAACTGAAGGAACAGGGACAGATGTTGCAAAAGTAATCATTCGCCTTAAAATTATCCAAATGTGTCGTGTTAAAATCGCTATAATATATACAAAAATTACTTTCAACAATATTGAACATGTTGTTGCTCGCATTATTGCTATCGTGTACAAACTACACGCGATTATATAAACCTTCGGTTTACTTTCAACTTACCTTACGCCAAGTTGTTAAAACCACTTCGAAAAAAAATTAAAATTAAAAACAACCTATTCCATGTCTTGTCGTTAACACCAACTGCAAAACCTCCCACTAAAACAATTAAATAAGAAAAATAAAAACTGGTAGCAGCTACATTCAGGCCATCCCATGTAGCGCTACCTGAAGAAAATAGCCACACTGTTTTTTCCTGATGATTTTCCTTCTTTGGGAATAAATAAAAGTAAAAAACTAGTTCGACATGAGACGCCACTTTTGCGTTGATAACCCAGGCGAGGTTTACGCTTCAGCAGTGGCCGGAAATTTGCATATTAAGCGCTAAGGTGAGGCGGTGACGTGAGCGGTCTAGAAAATCAAGTAGAATGAGGTATGTGTTGAGAGGATTAGTGTTGTCTGACCTCTCTCTCTCTCTCTCTCCTCTCTCTCTCTCTCTCTCTTTCTACTTACCTACCTTCTTATCTGTCTTTTTTTCTCCTCTCTACTTGTCTACCTACTTCTCTCTCTCTCTCTCTCTCTCTCTCTTCTCTCTCTCTCTCTCTCTCTCCCTACTTACCTACCTACTTATCTTTTTTTTTATTTCTTTCTGTCTATTTATTTACCTACTCTCTCTCTCTACTCTCTCTCTCTCTCTCTACTTACCTACCTACCTATCTGTCTTTTTTTTTCTCTCTCACTCTCTTTACTTACCTACCTACTTATCTGTCTTTTTATTTCTCTATGTCTACTTATTTACTTACTCTCTCTCTCTCTCTCTCTCTCTCTCTCTCTCTCTCTCTCTCTCTCTACTTACCTACCTACATATCTCTCATTTTTCTCTCTCTTTACATGCATACCTACTTCTTAAGGCGTACTAGTAGTGTAAACAAACAAATCTGCCAGAATCCAAGAATTGTAAATTTAAAAAAAGAAAAAAAAAATGCATGTCAGATTACCTACACAATCGTCCTTAACAAGTCACGTTCAACCGCACACTGAACGTGGCGGAAAAAGGTCGCGTGTTTTACCACACGTCGTGATCGACTCTGAGGACTTGTGAGTAGCAGGTTTGAGTCTGGGGAGAGAGAGAGAGAGAGAGAGAGAGAGAGAGAGAGAGAGAATACACTATTAAGAATCAAGAATACCACCGGTCATGTTCCTGCGAATTCAGAGATGGCTCTAGAATGATGGAATCAGAG
>NC_061088.1:6287554-6300054 GCF_015104395.2 Macrobrachium nipponense | reverse complement strand
ACGATTGAAGCTTTAAGGATATAGCAAGTGATACAAGGCGGTATATGGTGTTTTTATGACCACGTAGCCAGAGGGGTCTGATATATTTTGGGGGTGTTTTGGCCATTTATTGTCATGGGGCGAGAGAGAGAGAGACAGAGAGAGAGAGGACAGAGATAGAGAAGAGAGATAGAAAGGTTGATGCAGGAATATTGTATAGCAATTGTAGTCGACTTGAAGATTTCCATAAAATATTTAGTCATAACATAATACGAAAGTTATTACACATACACACATATATATGTATGAACATATGTATAGTATATATATATATATATATATATATATACTATATATATATATATATACATATGTATATATAAATGTATATATATATATATATATATATATATATATATATATATATATATATATAGTATATATATATCATATATATATATATATATATATACTAGTGTATATATATTTTTAGCATATATATATATATATGTATATATATATATATATATATATATATATATATATATATATATATATATATATATACATAAACATTCTTCACTCGACTACAATTGCTATTCAATATTCCTGCATCACCCTCTCTCTCTCTCTCTCTCTCTCTCTCTCTCTCGCCCCATGACAATAAATGGCCCAAACACCCCCAAAATATATCAGACCCCTCTGGCTACGCGGTCATAAACACCATATACCGCCTTGTATCACTTGCTATCTCCATAAAGCTAAGAATTTACAAGACTTGGAAATCGTGAGTATCCTTGAGAATGCGACCAAGTACGCCGCCTGGAAGTTACGCTGACAAGAAACTAATAAGCTTTTTACGTACGTTACTCCGATTCCTGGAGAGAGAGAGAGAGAGAGAGAGAGAGAGAGAGAGAGAGAGAGAGAGAGAGAGAGAGAGATTATTTTGGTATATCGAAATCTTGCTTATTGTTAAATTGTAAGCAATTATGAGAGAGAGAGAGAGAGAGAGAGAGAGAGAGAGAGAGAGAGAGAGAGAATTTTATTATATCAAAAGTTTGATTATTATTAAATTGTTAGTGAAAATATGAGCACGAGAGAGAGAGAGAGAGAGAGAGAGAGAGATTATTTTGGTATATCGAAATCTTGCTTATTGTTAAATTGTAAGAAATTATGTAAGTGAATTTTATGAGCTCGAGAGAGAGAGAGAGAGAGAGAGAGAGAGAATTTTAGTATATGGTAATTTTGCTTATTGTTGAGAGAGAGAGAGAGTTTTAATGTATGGAAATAATTTAGCGTATCGAATTCTTTATAATATAAAAACATTTAAACGTAACTCACTCATCCTATTTCAAGAATCAAAAATCAGTGTTTACAAACTTAAAAATAAGAAGAATTACACATTTTACAATAGTTTAACACAGGTGAGTACAATGTCGACATCGGTAATAACATAAACAAAAGGTAAAGTTCACGTACCGCAGACTCCATATCCTCGCACCCACTAATTACGCGCCAATTACTAATCACCAGATCATTACAAATCACTAGATCATTATCTGGCGATTTTCTCAACGAAAAATTGTGACCGATATATGACCGTTTCCTTCAGCACCATCGCAGATGTTACGAATTCTTTCGTTCCCATTCGTGACCACGAATTTTCGCATCGTTGACTCTACATTGTCAAGGTACGTGAGGTATTCGATTTCGTGATGTTTGTTCTATTTTTTATTTTTCATTATTTTTTTTTTGTGTGTGTTTCATTCTCGTAGTTGTAATCCGTGTTCTCGAGGCTATAATTACCTGGCTTTACCTTCGTTTTATTTTCCATTCGTAATAGCATTCGGGTTTTGCTTATTGATAAGAGTTTTGCTGCATTATTTTCCTTAACTGTGTTATTTACTCTTCCCTTATTCTTTTCTACATTCTTCTTATTATGCTGTTTCCTATCCTTATTCTTTCTCTTCTTCGACCTACCATATTTGAAGAATATATTTCCAAAATATATAAGTAAATAAATATATTTATAGCGCCGGAGGTATTTACTCGTTACACTATCTCACATATAGAGATGAGGATCAGGTATAGCTGAAAAACATGGAAAATTAATGTTAGAAATAGAAAAGATTTAAGCTTTTTATTATTCACCGACGCGCCAATAACAGAAATTTAAGCTTTGCATGTTATTGTGAATTTTAAGTTTATATTTCAAAACTAATTTCATTCATCGTAATGTTGAAGGGAATGAAAACTTAAATCTAATATGAATTATTACGAAATATTTTGTAGAAATATTGTAAAGTAACTTGAAGGAAATGAATTATCGCCAAATGTTTTGTAAAATAACTTTGTAAAGTAACTTGGAGAAAAGTTAGAATGGACATCTGGCGAATATTTTGAACAAGCATAAAATTTTGTCATATGTGGCAAGACTAGACCCTTAGCAATTACTTAGCTTGCATATGCGACACGTGCCGTTAGGCACAGCTGAAAGATTTTCGGTAATTATTAATGTTTTAGTCATATGGCCACCACAAAACAGCTAATTTAGCACGAAGGACCTAAAGGAACACGTGGGAAGCATGAATGTGAAAATTAGGAGCTATTGCAATTATGGAACATTACTTCGAAGAAATTTCTGATAAAAATTGTAATAATTAGATCCATTTCTAAATTATTATGGTCAGCATTTTGGGAGTCCCTAGATTTGTAATAGTGATCATACAGTCAGTCACCATTATTGCCTCAAAAAAATGATGGAAAATGGTCATATAGTCAGTCACCATTATTGCCTTAAAAAATTTATGGAAAAGACAAAAAGTTGTAACTCCGATAAATTCTTTTTTTTTTTTTTCCTGTTAACTGTTCTAATTCTGGGTATTTACCAATCGAAAAAACCGACTATAAGGATGTCAACTTTTGCTCAGCACTCAGATACAATATTCATGAATCCTGGCTTTGAATATAACTTTTTTTTTTATTGATTAATAGCTGCTTTCTATCTTGTAACTTTGTGCATGCATGGTATGGTAAGTCGGTACCACATGGTCATTGGGTATATTGACACACCCTTGAATAAGGTCTCGACAGTTTGACAGTTTATAGAATAAGAAAAACATAAATGGAGCATCTGGTGGCCACTGAGCGTAAAGCTATAACTACTTATAACGAAGAAAACTATAATCTCCAGTTGACCTTTCCCGACCGTGAGTCTAAAACAGGTAATTACCAAATGCCAAGATCTGGAAGACAGAATTAGTTTTTTTTCTCCTTTTTTTTAGTTTTAGAAATTATCGGGAGCATCTTTCTACTTCAGTTGCTTTTCGTTTGCTTGCATTGTTTGCCGGTTTACAGGTGATGCCGATCACGCAAGCATTGCGTAGTAGAAAGGACATTAGAATTTTGTGTTTAATGAAGGTTACGTCTTATGAAGATTTTTAGCTGGAAGTGTAAATGCGTTTTTTTTATTCAGATGTGCATACACACACACACACACACACAAACAAGTTAGACCTTCCTACACTGAGAAAATCTGGTACTATATAAACAAAAACCATAAAGATAAAATTTAGGTAAAAAACGTTCTTTTTAATAAAAAAGCAACAAACAGACCTCTGGCAATGTCCGGCAGTACGTTTTATTACAGCAGAAACCTTTTATTGAAGGACATTAAGAGAGAGAGAGAGAGAGAGAGAGAGAGAGAGAGAGAGAGACTCATTTTATCAACTGAGAGCCATTGTAAACAGGTGTCAAAAAGCAATAGTAATTTGGAAGAGAGAGAGAGAGAGAGAGAGAGAGAGAGAGAGAGAGAGAGAGAGAGTCTTATTTTGTCAGCTGAGGGCCATGAACAGGTGTCAAAAAACAGTGGTCATTTAGAGCAGTTTAACGAGAGAGAGAGAGAGAGAGAGAGAGAGAGAGAGAGAGAGAGCCTACGGTCTTCGAAATCGAAAGCTGCCACTTTGTTGACGTTCGACTCACACGGAAAGAGTTAAGAGAAGGAAGAGTGAAAACGCCCTTTATACATCAACGCTGCGTTTACGCAAGAGTATAGGGCCAAGCTGCCTAGCATGCAGCTAAATTCAGTTCAGTTAAGCATAGTGCGTATACTTTCCCTTCAGCGTTATTTATAGGAAGGATGAATTGGGATGAGTTATTACGTAGCCCCTTTGCATTTTGTAGGTGTGGCCATTCTGTAATCAGTTTCACTTATGGTAAGAGTTAATGTTCCTCTTTTAGGGGTTTTAGTCATGTTAAAAGGTTATTTATAAAGTTTATTTTTTTATTCAACTTCTCTTAGGTACAGGTTTTTCAATACGTTATATTAAAGAGTTAATTTTGAAAAACTGAGTTTTTTATGTAATCTTCATATAGGAGTAATTTTTTACGTTATTTTTTTTAATCAACTTTATTTTAATTACAGGTTTTTTAATACGTAATATTAAAGAGTTAATTTAAGAACTTGATTTGTTATGTAATTTTCATATAAGAGTGATTTTTAAAGTATATTTCTTTACTAAACTTTTATAATAACTTTTTTTTAATACGTAATAAAGAGTTAATTTTAAAAACTTGCTTTTAATATAATCTTCATATAGGAGTAGTTTTAAAATTCGTTTTCTTACTCAACTTTTTTTCAATTACAGTTTTTTTTAAACGTAATATTGAAGAGTTAATTTAAAAACTTATTTTTTAATGTAATCTTCATATATTAATATACTCAACATTTTTTCCATTAGTGTTTCGTCAATATCAAACTGGGTTTTCTTCATTTCGGTTTCTTAAACAACTGTTGAGAGAGAGAGAGAGAGAGAGAGAGAGAGAGAGAGAAGCAAACCTAAAATAAGAATAATATTATATCCTTAACACTTCGAGAGAGAGGAGAGAGAGAGAGAGAGAGAGAGAGAGAGAGAGAGAGAAAGATAGCGGTGGGGTTGGGAGAAGCAAACATAAAATAAGCCTAATTATCCTTAACACTTCCAGCCACCTCCCCTCCGGCCCCAGAACACTAAAACAAGTCAATAACACCACATTTCGATAGATTCTGTCATTTCACTTTCTTCCCCTTGGAAGTGAAGGTTCGGCCTGAGAGAGGTAGGCTGGTCCCTCACCTGGAAGAAGGGCCATTATACCCAGGGAAGGGCTGATGAAGGCAGAGGAAGGTAAAAGAGAGAGAGACAGACAGTCAGATAGATGGATTATGATTAGAATAAACTGACAAAAATCCTTTCTGACAAGTTGTCTCTTTTGTGAATTATGATACCTGTTTTTAGGTTAGGTTAGGTTGGGTTAGCATATATACGGTTGATAGGCCTAATGAGGATTTTAATCCTGTTATTCGAAGCCTAATCTGAAAGGCCTTCCTGAAAAAGAATTACGTTTTGATAATTATCTATCGAATTAGGAATATGAAATACCAGTTTAATATTAGTTTAGGATATGTTAAGTTGATGAGTTAGGTTAGTTGAAAAAAAAAAACATTTTGATAAGTTAACTATCGAATTAGGAAAATATAATACCAGTTTAATGTTAGTTTAGGTTATGTTAGGTTCATTAAGTTAGGTTAGTATATTTCCAGTTAATAGACCTAACGCAAGTTTCAATCTTGTATTGGAAGCCTAATTAGGAAGACGTTCATTTTGAGTAAAAACTTTCTGCCAATCTGCCTACCTTTCTTTGACAAATATATCGGCAGCTTTATATCAAGTTGGGTTAGGGAAATTAGGTTAGTTTAACATATTTCCAGTGAACAGGCTTAACGAAGATTTCAATCCTGTTATAAAAAGCGTAAATTAGAACATCCTTTTTCATTTATAGCGGGACACTCAGTCATCAGACCTTTACAGGACTCGAAGTTTAGTTCGCCCTTGAACTTAAATCTCAGAGCTTACTCAAGGATATCGTGAGGCCTCAAGGCTTCTGTTTGAATGGCAGAAGACAGTTTTATTTTAATTGCGAAATCCTCCAGTTTTTTCTCAGCCATAACCTTTCTGTTTATTTTTGTTTCTTTTTTTTTTCACTCGTCGGTAGTCTTCGTGTAACCTCTCCCTATTTCTTTTTATGGCTATTTTTAGGCTTTGGTTAGACATGTTTGAATGAATGTATATATATACATACATACATACACACACACCATACATACATATACATATATATATATATATATACTATATATATATATATATATATATATATATATATATATATATATATAAAAGGAGCACACACCCAAAATATTGAGAAAAAAAAATACTATATTTCAGAGACTGCTGTCTCCTCTTCAGGTAGATGAATGAGAAAAGTTACAGAAAAGGTGGTATTCATACCAAGAGGTCGTTCCTCAGATAAGCCATTTTAGGTGTGTGCGTGTGTGTGTGTGTGTGTGTGTGTGTGCGTGTGTGTGTGTGTGCGTGTGTGTGTGTGTGTGTGTGTGTAAAACACATCGCAGTCAGAATATCCAACGTGGTCTTGACATTTGTAACTTTATCCTTTATCCTTGTGAAAGGTCATATGGAATAGAAGCACCAGAGTGTTTCTTGAAAACCACTCTTAATAATATATATATATAGGAGGAGGAGGAGGAGGAGAGGAGGAGGAGGAGGAGGAGGAGGAGGAGAGGAGATTAGTTGTTAGTCATTGGTCCAACCTGTAATGACAAATACTTGGATTTTGTGGGCGACTTACTGGCTTTTTAAAGTCATGAAGTAATCAGGCATAAAATAAAAGTCACAATAAATTGAGAATGTTGAGAATTGAATAAGAAATCGAAAATATAAGATTATCCATTCATGAAATGCACTCTCAATTCACAATCTTTAATACATTTCAATTTTTGTAACTATCTCACAAAACATTGTCTAGAGCATTCATGCTGCCACCTAAGAAAAATGGTAATATCAAGAATTTCTTTTAAATCCTTGTTTTTTCAGAATCCTCCATCTCTTGATAAGTCAGTTTTTAAAATATTGCTGGGTTATAAAACTAACTTTACCAATTTTAATAGATGTCTGGTTTATTTCATTTTTTTTAGCAGCACTTTCTTTTCATTGAAGAAACAAGTGAACTTGTTTGATTTATAACTGTTTGATTACATTTCCAAGATTTTCCTTCTTAATTAGGGAAGTTTTTTAAAAAAAGTAAACACCATTTTAATGGACGAGGATTAGGCATTTCTCTGAACTGCAGTATGATAAGTGTATTAAAATTTCCACAATGCTACATATTCATAATAATAATAATAATAATAATAATAATAATAATAATAATAATATGAATATGAATATGAATAATATGAATATGAATATGATATGATATAATATGAATATGAATATGAATATGAATTATGAATGAATATGATATGAATATTGGCCAGTTTTTAAGAAGTACCGCTAAGCCAGAAAAGCGATAATACGGAAAATATAAGAGATAATATAGAGGATTCATTCGTTGAATTCTGCCCATTTTAATCAACAGAATTGGTTTGAAAGAGGGTCTTCTTCCTCCCCCCCCCACCCCCCCACCCCCACCCCCAAAAAATATAATAATGGCCTTTTTTCTGCCATCTCTTTCAGTTTACTCAAGTCAGACCTCATCAACATAATTTGCTTTTCCAGACGCCTTTTCCAAGGCGGTTGCTGTTTTGGTTTCTGTTGGGTTGGTTGTGTTGGCGGTGTTGGTGTTTGTATCTCCATCAGTTCTGCTACTAATCTTGCTCCTGCATATGTCAAGTTATTTGTTTCTATGATGCTGGTGGTGAGTATTATTCCCATTATTTCATTGACTTCACTTGTTTTCTCCCTTAATTTCTTGGCGTTGTAGGCTTTCGTGGAGTGGATCTTTGTTCTCTCTGTATCTGGCACCTCCACTGGAGCTTGTGCAAGAAACATCAGCTATCTTGCAGTAATAAGTAGTACGAGCACCAACCTGAAGGAGTGATAGAAAACGATCAGGCAAAGATCCTCTGGAACTATGGTATCAGAACAGATAGGGTGATACTTACAAATAGACCAGACGTGACGTTGATTGAAAAAATCAAGAAGAAAGTATCACTCATTGATGTCGAAATACCATGGGACACCAGAGTTGAAGAGAAAGAAAGGGAAAAATTGGATAAGTATCAAGACCTGAAAATAGAAATAAGAAGGATATGGGATATGCCAGTGGAAATTGTACCCATAATCATAGGAACACTAGGCACGATCCCAATATCCCTGAAAAGGAATCTAGAAAAACTAGAGGCTGAAGTAGCTCCATGACTCATGCAGAAGAGTGTGATCCTAGAAACGGTGCACATAGTAAGAAAAGTGATGGACTTCTAAGAAGGCAGGATGCAACCCGGAACCCCACACTATAAATACCACCCAGTCGAATTGGAGGACTGTGATAAACCAAAATAAAAAATAAATAAAATAAATAAATAAATAAATAATAATAATAATAATAATAATAAATAATAATAATAATAATGAATAATAATAATAATAATAATAATAATATAATAATAATAGTGATATGAATATGAATATGGATATGAATATGAATATTGGCAAATATTCTGTGATCAGCCTTCTTAGCAACAATCACAGATTAATAAAGTAAAAGATATACTGAATTTAATTTGATAATAACGTAATTACTTATCATTTAAAGCTCGGCTTTTTCAAGTTTCATATAGAATAAAACTATCTAATTAATAAACTATCAGGGATTTTTCTCATTTTCGCAATTGTCGAATGAAACTTGGGTCACTCGAAATCAGTCAGTTAATCATATAAAATATTTTTATATAAAAGATATATTTTCTTATCAAACTGATTGGCTTTATAGCAATTAAACTTGAAATTATATCAATGAAAGCCTTACGACTTTTATATTTCACAGACGTCAGTTGAAAAAAATAGCCTCGGTGTAAAGTATTCAGAGTTTTTATACTTTGGCTAATGTCAAAAGTACTCAGACACTGGGGGACTGGAGAAAGTTTGTTTTTTGTATGACAAAAACGTTCTTGAAAACGTCCTTTATAATTATTATCGCTATTATTATCAATATTCGGTTCATATTCCTTTTTCGGTTTTCTTTGAAAACAAAAACAAAAAAAATCGAACAAAAAGCGTGTTTTATATTTTGGTGCTCTGGGACAAGAAATAAGAAGACTATTTAGATATGAATTGAATCGATTTTCTATCGTCAGATATTTAATTAAGGAAATTACTAAGTGAAAAGAAATTCATTTCTAATTAACACAAGTAAAAATGCGAATTAACCTTTACACATAAATCTTTTGTGGTTAATTGATTTGTTCCTTTCAATATAAACTTTTACGTGTAGTTTACAAAGAGATACTACTGCAATGATGTTTCTGTTAATTTACAATTACTCTCTCTCTCTCTCTCTCTCTCTCTCTCTCTCTCTCTCTCTCTCTCTCTCTCTCTCTCTCTCTCTCTCTCTCTCTACATATATCTTGAATATATTGAAGCTATCTCTCTCTCTCTCTCTCTCTCTCTCTCTCTCTCTCTCTCTACATATATCTTGAAAATATCGAAGCTCTCTCTCTCTCTCTCTCTCTCTCTCTCTCTCTCTCTCTCTCTCTCTCTCTCCACATATATCTTTAACTCGAATATATCGAAGCTCTCTCTCTCTCCCTTCTCTCTCTCTCTCTCTCTCTCTCTCTCTCTCTCTCTCTCTCTCTCTATATATATATATATATATATATATATATATATATATATCTTGAATATATCGAAGCTACCTCTCTCTCTCTCTTCCTACATATATCGAAACCCCCCACCCCACCCGCCCCCCCCCCCCCCCCTCCCTCTCTCTCTCTCTCTCTCTCTCGCTTTCTCTCTCTCTCTCTCTCTCTCTCTCTCTCTCTCTCTCTCTCTCTCTCTCTGTGCACAGATCTCAATAATTTCGAAACCACTGCTCATACCTGTCCCCTGTCGAAAGTGGGTAACTCCCATATTTACAAACAATTACTCCAGTTTGCCCATACTTTCCTAAGCATACCTTTCCCTTCATTTTATAATATGGGAGGTCAACTATGGTAACGAGGTCACGCAATCCCCGAGAGGAAGAAGGTCAGGCGAGGTGGGCAATGGGAGGAGCCACAGGGGGGCGGGGTGTCACAGCCAGCCGGTCGTATAAATGACCCTTGGCACACCGTACCTGAGACAGGTGTACCACAAGACTCGTCTTAGCAACATGAAGGCCGCTGTGAGTAGCACGTCTTATCAGAGAGTTCTAGTTTTATTATTATTATTATTATTATTATTATTATTATATTATTATTATTATTATTATTATTATTATTTTAAAATAACGAAAATTTTTGTAATGCTCAGTTTTATCTTTCATGGAAGGATTCCATCAGTGGATAATATCCACTGGAGAGAGAGAGAGAGAGAGAGAGGAAAGAATAATAAAAAGAAAGAGAGAGAGAGTAAGGAGTAAGAAAATGACTAATAGAGGGAGAGAGGGAGAGCGAGAGAGGAGAGGGGGGGGGGAAGAGTAAGTGAGTGAGTAAAAAGGAGAGAGAGAGAGCCAGAGACAGAGACATAGTGAAAAGGAATAATAAAAAGGAAGAGAGAGGGTAGGAATGAGTAAGAAAAAGATTGATAGAGAGAGAAGGAGAGAATATGTGAGTGAGAAAAAGAGAGAGAGAGAGAGAGAGAGAGAGAGAGAGAGAGAGAGAGAGAGAGAGAGAGAGAGAGAGAGAGAAATGGCAATTGTTTAAAATTACGGACCATTGAATCGTATATCACATACCTTGTTGATAATCAACATTCCTCCCAAATTTAAAATTAATATAATTTAGAAAAATAATTCACATATCATGTAATTCCCTGGTCACTTACCTCCAAAATCCGACCAAACATTCTAGCCTATCACGTTAATTACAATTATTATTTGCCATAATTGTTCATTAATCATAATCATTCATACAGTCGAATTTGAATTTCCAGAATTGACAGATTCTTCTTTCTTCCTTTCCAGATCTTTCTGCTCTGCCTCCTAGGTCTGGCCATCGCCAGACCAGACACGATCCTGGACTTCGAGGGCGAAGACCATGAGCACGAGCAGGAGGGCGATGCTGGAGACGAAGTGGAAGGAACCTACAGGTAATATAGGAGAGAATAAGGTTCCTTTGGCTTTGAGACCAGATCCTTTTCGAAACTCTTAAACTTGAAACAAAAGAAAGCAGGTAAAAGTTTCGCCGAAGAAATCGAGTTTTCTGTACAGCTTTTATAATGCTGTATGAAACCCTTCCCCAACAAGGAATAAGCAGAAATAAATTTCTCGATACAGTGTAGTTCGGATCCCACAATAAGCTGTAGGTCCCGTTGCTAGGTAACCAATTGGTTCCTAGCCATGTAAAAAATGTCTAATCCTTCGGGCCAGCTGTTGATCAGCTGTGTTCTGGTTTAACTAAGATATACTTTTTTGTATGAAACCCTCAGCCATGGGGCTATGAAACTCTCAGCCGTGGACCATGACGCTTTCAGTACGGTGGTGCCTCTGTTGTTGGCAACTATAACGGTGCCAGAGGCACGATCATCGTTCACTTTGACCTTAAATAAAATAAAAACAACTGAGGCTAGAGAGCTGCAATTTGCTATGTTTGATGATTGGAGGGTGAATGGTCAACATTCCAATTTACAGCCCTCTAGCCTCAGTAGATTTTAAGATCTGAGGGCAGACAGAAAAAGTGCAGACAAACGAAACCGTCACAGTAGCTTTCTTTTACAGAAAAACTATAAAGGGAATTTGGGATTTTATTTGACGATTCCAAAAGGCGAAGGTTGAATTTATGAACTATAGTTCCTTTACTATTTAAGACCTTTATTTCTGTAGCTCTTTTGTGTTTTATACGGTTTTGTCAAATGCAAAATTCAATAACCTATCTTTTTACCTATTCCATCTGATTCCAAAAGGGGGGAAGGTTGAATTAATGTATTTTAATTCCTTTACCATTTAATTAAACCTTTTATTTCTCGCAAGCCCCATTTGTGTTTTATAATACAAAATGTAAAACTCGATAACCTTTCATTTTACCAACTCAATCTGATTCCAAAAGGGGCCAGGTCAAATTTATGTATTATAATTCTTTTACCATTTAAATGTTTTATTTCTCGCAAGCCCATTTCTGTTCTATAAGGTATTGTCAAAATGCAAAACTCGTTAACCTTTCTTTTCACCCTCCTCAGCTGGACGTCTCCCGAAGGAGAGGAATTCTACGTCAAGTACGTCGCTGACGAAGACGGCTACAGAATCGTCGAGTCCAACGCCGTTCCCGTCAGCCACGACGGAGTCGCTGCTGACGGTAACCAGGGCTCCTTCACTTCTGACGAAGAAGAAGCAGAAAAATAGCGACCTTCAGGAAGTGCCAGCGATCATTTGTGGTCCTTTTGTAAATACAAGTCTTGACGAAGTACTATTCGAAATCGTGTCGACATATTTATTGTAAATTATGTGATTAATAAAACCTTATTTGCATGAAGGAAGTCTGTTTTTCTGTGCCT
>NC_061088.1:6275054-6285054 GCF_015104395.2 Macrobrachium nipponense | reverse complement strand
TAATATAATAATAATAATAATAATAATAATAAAAAATCCAAAGAAAACTCAGAATCCTATGAGTCAATAAAATGGAAAAGTAAATCCACAGGTCTGTGCAGGTCATCGAAAGCTTTCTGCTTTATATAATGTAAATAACAAAATCAAACAGACATACTACAGTGGATTTACTTTTCCAATAATAATAGTAATATAGATAACAAAATCAAACAGACATACTACTGTGAATTTATCTTTACAACAACAACAATAATAATAATAAAATAATAATAATAATAATAATAATAATAATAATAATAATAATAATAATAATAATAATAATAATTTTCAACCTGCACTAAGTGCGTCTAACTCTATCAGTACAACGCCGGAAATATGACAAAAGTCTAACACATGGGCAGTGCCCAGTAATCAGATACAGCGCAGAGAATAGTGGAATGGTCGAAGGCAAGAACTCCGCACCATAGATCAGAAAAAACCAGGAACATATGACAATACACAAAGCACTACACCCAAGAGCAAATACGGACAGACTATACATAATACGAAAGGAAAGAGGGAGAGGACTACTAAGTATAGAGGACTGCGTCAGCATCGAGAACAGAGCACTGGGGCAATATCTGAAAACAGTGAAGACGACTACCCAGAAATATACAGAGACAGGAGAATGACAAACAGAACAGAGGACTGGCACAACAAACCAATGCACGGACAATACATGAGACAGACTAAAGAACTAGCCAGCGATGACACTGGCAATGGCTACAGAGGGGAGAGCTACAGAAGGAAACTGAAGGAATGATAACAGCGGCACAAGGATCAGGCCCTAAGAACCAGATATGTTCAAAGAACGATAGACGGAAATAACATCTCTCCCATATGTAGGAAGTGCAATACGAAAAATGAAACCATAAACCACATAGCAAGCGAATGTCCGGCACTTGCACAGAACCAGTATGAAAAGAGGAATGATTCAGTGGCAAAAGCCTTCCACTGGAGCCTGTGCAAGAAACATCAGCTACCTTGCAGTGATAAGTGGTACGAACACCAACCTGAAGGAGTGATAGAAAACGATCAGGCAAAGATCCTCTGGGACTATGGTATCAGAACAGATAGGGTGATACGTGCAAATAGACCAGACGTGACGTTGACTGACAAAATCAAGAAGAAAGTATCACTCATTGATGTCGCAATACAATGGGACACCAGAGTTGAAGAGAAAGAGAGAGAAAAAATGGATAAGTATCAAGATCTGAAAATAGAAATAAGAAGGATATGGGATATGCCAGTGGAAATTGTACCCATAATCATAGGAGCACTAGGCACGATCCCAAGATCCCTGAAAAGGAATCTAGAAAAACTAGAGGCTGAAGTAGCTCCAGGACTCATGCAGGAGAGTGTGATCCTAGAAACGGCGCACATAGTAAGAAAAGTGATGGACTCCTAAGGAGTCAGGATGCAACCCGGAACCCACACTGTAAATACCACCCAGTCGAATTGGAGGACTGTGATAGAGCAAAAAAAAGAAAAAAAGAAAAAATAATAATAATAATAATAATAAGTTATTTAGAGAAATATCAACATTACCAACATAGGCAACTGTCGGACCGTTTTCAGGGTGTTTGTGCTGCCAGCGCATCTCACATGGTGGACTGTTGGCGTCCCTTCGACCCCTATCTGCACCAACATTTTAGCCTTCTACTCTACCTCTATCCCTGTCTTCTGTCTTTAGTTTTGCTCTCCAGTGTCTCTAAGTATATTACTTTTTTAAGTGCAAATGCAGGGTTTTCTCACAGTTTCACATTCAGATCATTGTACTGTTTCTCCTTCGATGTCTGTATCTCACTATCTTATCTCCCAGCCACTCGAACTGCCTCTCTTCACTGCCCCGAGCGCTGGATGACAGAAAGTGACAGCATATGTACCAATTCTCAGCTCGAAAGTATAAACTCCATGATTCAGAATCCAACTAACGACGGGAGACTTTCCCATGAGAATTGTATATCCCAGATTAATAACGTACCCCCATTATCATTAATAAATAATCATTATGGAATTTATTTTTGGGGTCTTTTCTAGATAGTGGCTCAAAATGTTTTACGGGGGGTTTGTTGTCTAGGACTAATATATGTTGTGGGGGGGGGGGGGGGGGGGGGGGGGGGGGGGGGGGGGGGGGGGGGGGGGGGTGGGGGGGGGGGGGGGGGGGGGGGGGGGGGGGGGGGGGGGGGGGGGGGGGGGGGGGGGGGGGGGGGGGGGTGGGGGGGGGGGGGGATGGGGGGGGGGGGGGGGGGGGGGGGGGGGGGTCATTCTTTATGATATTTGCAGTCTTTTGTTTAAGTTTTCACGGTCATTCCCGGTATGTATCCACGCCGTGAAGCTGGGATACATACCGGGTACACTATCTATCTATCTATATATATATATATATATATATATATATATATATATATATAATATATAGATTATATATATATATACGTATGTGTGTGTGCGTGTGTGTGTGTGTGCATTGCTATCATTCTTAGTTTCAACCGAATAAAATGAGAATAGTCATTCCCAAAAGTCTAATGCTCTGTTCAGAAATACATAACTATCTGTGAACTGGTTTACCAGCTTCATAATTGCTATGGCCGAGGCTTCGTTTGTTAGCTGACCACTAAAATAATGATAATAAAAGGTGAGTCATTATTTTCCAAAAAATAATTTTACTCAGTAAGACCATCAGGTAAGCAGAAAAAATTCTCATTTGATTAATAGAATAATAATAATAATAATAATAATAATAATAATAATAATAATAATAAATTAATACTGACATGGAAACACGATTATTAGAAAAAGGGGATCATACAAATGCAAGTATCTCTCTCTCTCTTCTCTCTCTCTCTCTCTCTCTCTCTCTCTCTCTGTATGTGTGTGTGTGTTCTAAATGACCATTGATTTTTTAAACCAGTTCGTGGCCCTGAATTGGCCAAATAACCATCTCTCTCTCTCTCTCTCTTTCTCTCTCTCTCTCTCTCGAGAGAGAGAGAGGGGGGGGGTGGGAACTAGGGCGGAGTCGAGACACGGGTATATATGGGCGAGTGACCCACAGTACTTCGTCAATTGCTCCGAAGACGAGAACAACCACCATGAAGTTCGCTGTAAGTCAGGGATATATTCTCGCTTTATTTCGTTACGAGTGGTTTAATTTCGTTGGCAGTGCTTGAAATACATTTCTAGTATTTATTTCAGTGCAATGCATTTTACATTGGATTTCTTTACTTCAAATAACTTTACTCTTCTTATATCTGCACTGTATTCTATGTTAACTTAAAAATTTCTAATTCATATAACAAAAGATATTTATGACTGTATTATATATATTGTTGCCTTTCTCCAATCTATCATTAGTTGTTTATTTATCAAAAGGCATTTTTTTCACGTCAAAATTATCATTATTTGTTTGCTTGTGATACTAATATGTTACTTTTGTCAATGAATGTATTGTCTGAAATATACTATATATATATATATATATATATATATATATATTATATATATATATATATATATTATATATATATAATATATATACATTCCTATATACTCCAACCTCAGTATTCATCTAAACTGGAAACAATATAAATAATATAAAATAGTTAATATCAGACTAGGAGACATCCTACCATGTACCTTCTTATTGCGCATTTATTGTGTCTTTATTGTTTATTTATTGAACATATCTATTTCCAGATTGTTATGTTGTGCCTTTTGGGCCTGGCCCTGGCTCGCCCTGACACCATCCTGGACTTCGAAGGGGAGGACCATGAGCACGAGCAGGAGGGGGATGCTGGGGATGAGGTGGAGGGATCTTACAGGTAAGAGAGAGAGAGAGACAGGTCTTAATTAAGAACAGGTGAAAGCTACCTTGAGTACGAGTGCAAGACAGAGATATCCCTACAGAAAATGTTTTCAGAATCTTTAAAAAGTTTATTGTCTATTTCAAAAGCTTTTACAAGGCATTTTTATCAGATATTAATATAGTTATTGGCGAAATATATTTTAAGAACCTTTAAAATTTGTATTGTCTATTTCAAAAGCTTTTTCAGAGCCTTTTTTTATCAGATATTATAATTATTATTGGAGAAACTAATCCACAGTTACTTATATATATATATATATATATATATATATATATATATATATATATATATATATATATATATATACAATATAGACAGATAATTCTGCAAAGAATGCTTGCGGGAAAGTATTCTTTCCAGATTTATCTTTAAATATGTGTATACATATACATAACTGTGGATTCGTTTCTCCATTTCAAGACTCATGTTACTGTGAGTGTTTTTAATATAATAATTATTATAAATCTATCTTGTGACTGTTAAACCATCCAATATCATGGTAACGACCCCACGAGTACTAGTTAATCCTCATATCTAGTGTTCGCTACCAAAACCATCATTTCTATCGAAGTTTCCGTTAACTATTTATTGCAGCTTTTTATTTCAGGTTTTCAAAAGCAAAACGCATTATAAAAGTAATGGATATAAATCAATGCTAATTCCAATGCTAATTACATTTGGCATCTTTTTATTTCTGGTTAACTAAAGCAAAACTTATTACAATTTCATGACTGCTGGATAATCAGATTTATTTGGCATTATACTACGATGATTCAAAATAATTTCCCCAGATTTGGGAAAAATTATACATTTATGTAGACACAGTAACTGTATATCTGTATTCATCTCCGGTTGAGTACGAAAACTCCAGGCTACGTGCATGAGTGTATTAAGTAGGATTATAGATTATTATTAAGTAGGCTCATAGTTTATAACTTTTGTGCTGAAGTAGGAACATCCAGTATAGCAACCGGATATAAAATCCATCTATCATAAGCTTCATAAACTCTAGGTGACTTGTGTATAACAAAGTAGAAATCTCTTCAAACTTAATGACAATAGAGCTTTTATTATCATGAATGACCAACACGCAAAAGAAAACTTTAATGAGTTAAAGACAAAATCAGCAAATATTAACCTTTCATTTCACCTCCCTCAGTTGGACGTCTCCCGAAGGAGAGGAATTCTACGTCAAGTACGTCGCTGACGAAGATGGCTTCAGAATCGTCGAGTCCAACGCCGTCCCTGTCAGCCACGACGGAGTCGCTGCTGACGGTAACCAGGGATCCTTCACTTCTGACGAAGAGGAAGAAAAATGAGAAGTTTTAGAGAAATAGCTTAACTTAGCGAACTCGTGGCTTCCGATGTGATGTACAATCGATGCTGTATTCTGGTAATGCAGTTAAAATGTAATTTATTTTTTGGCAATAAATGATTTCATTTTGAACTTAATCTGATTTCTCTCTCACCTTGATGTGGCAAAAGGCAGTGAATTTTATATGTTTAGATTTTTAACAACAGTTTTGTCATGGCTATTACTTGAATACAATGTGTTAAACCTTTAATATCTGATATTACAGCGTAGCTAGGGCACATTCTTATGATTTTTCGAAGCATAAACTGTGATTTTATGCATTTGAAACGAAGCTTTCGTTGCAAATCCTCTTTAATCTGACGCAATTGATATAAAAAAATAATTCTTCATTCCACTATGGTTAATAATAACGAATAAGATGTCCTAATGTGTATAATATACTATTGAGCAGTTTCATGCATAACTTTTACGTATGATCTACTCTTGTATTTATGTTTTTGAATGATGGTTACTTCATGCACTTTGTATGAAACTTAATACTGAAATGCTGTATTAAGAAAGAGAGTGTAAGTAAAAAATTTAATAATTACTATCAATTCCATAATAAGTATTTCAAATTTCTCAAAGTATAGTTTGGAACTCAAAATCTTGTAACTTTGTTCCAATTTCGATGTAAAACATTCTACAACTAAGATCTGTTATCATTATTTGTCATTTGATATAAGAAGTCCGTATGATATTGGTTTTGAAAACTGAATAAAAAATTATAGAAATATGTTATTATGGAATACTTGAAAAAACAAAGTAAGTTTTGTGACTTTCCTTTCCATAAATGTCACTTCGATTTGTAATTACTGGGTGCATTTGTGAAATCTCTCTCTCTCTCTCTCTCTCTCTCTCTCTCTCTCTCTCTCTCTCTCTCTCTCTCTCTCTCTCCATACACATAATCTCTTTTACAATATAACAATAATCAAATCTTTGATATACTGAACTCTCTCTCTCTCTCTCTCTCTCTCTCTCTCTCTCTCTCTCTCTCTCTCTCTCTCTCTCTCTCTCTCTCTAAAAATACACTGACTTTTTGCTATTATTTCTTGTTAAAAAAGAAAGGTTTGTGGCGCAATTAAAATTGCCACACAAGCAATCAGGTCGAAATTCCTTGTGTTATCAGTGTAAAATCCTCTTTCGTGAAAATGCAGGACTTGGTGCGAAATAAAATAGTTGAAAATTGCGTATTAGCGAAACAAAATGGACAGCTTAAAATTCTATTCATTTATAAAACTCTGTGACTCTTATGCAGAATATAACTAAAAATACTGACCAAACCATTTTTGCCCACGACGCTGACACAAGAGGATCCTCACGCCTCGTTGTGACCCATCCCCTTCAAGCCGGAATCCAAACATCAGTGTTTCTGGAGGTGGTCACGGGAACAGGTGTCCGATTCATTATCGGTCACCTTTTCAAATACCGACCAGACGCGGTGATATTGAATCCCGCTGACCGACAGACCAGCAGTGCAGTAGGTACGACACTCACGATAGAATAAGTGTTAATTCGCCTTTACGTCTTAAAGGTAAACAAAATGCAGGTAAGAGAACTAGAGGCAAAAAGTAAATAAATAAATAAATAAATAAAATAAATTCTGTAATTTGGATTTTTTTTTGGTGATGTGAATGTTAGCATTTATTTGGTTCGATATTTTCGCCTTCTTTATTCGGCCTTAAGTGTCAATTATATATATTTTTTAATATGAAACGCTCTTTCAGTGTTATTATTTCCGTTCATCTATATATATATATATATATATATATATATATATAATATATATATATTATATATATATATATATATAGAGAGAGAGAGAGAGAAGAGAGAGGAGGAGAGAAGAGAGAGAGAGAGAGAGACAGACAGACAGACAGACAGACAAGACAGAGAATTTGTCACTATTAATGCGATACAAAACGCATTTATGATGTAAGGAAAATTAGAAGTAGTTCAATTCTTTGTTTATGGCATAAAATTTTTTTTTTAACATAATATATATATTTATATAGATTATATATATATATATATATATATAATTATATATATACCATATATAAACTAGTCGGAGATTAATAATATTATAATTATAGTATATATATTTATAATAATATATCGTATATATTATATATAGATAATATATAGTAATATATATATATATTTATATACTTATAGTATAATAGTATATATATTATTGATATATTATATAATACTAGGGATTATAATATAATATATATAATATATGATATTATAATCTATAAGAGAATAATATGTTATCTATATATATATATATATAATATATATAATAATTACTATATATAATCAATAAGATAATATATATAATATTATATATATATATATTATATAATAATAATAATTATATATACCAGTCAAGGGTTCAGTTACTAAGACAAAGCGTCGGTTACTTTTATGACAGGAGGGAAGTAATTAAAAAGGACACGCCTTCTTTTTCAATTCCAGTTTGACCCTTAGCTATAATTCTTATAATCCCAGCAAACGGGGAGGGGAATATGTTCCGGACGATTTATAAGAAACGAAAACGCCAAGGAAATGTCGGACGATTTATAAGAAACCGCAACGTTAACCGTCCGACGATTTCATAAGAACTTGCAACGGGGAATGTCCGACGATTTATAAAGATAACCCGCAACCGGGGAATGACGACCGAAGATTTATAAGAACCAGCAACGGGAAACGTCCGGACGAATTTATAAAGAACCTGCAACGGGGAAAATGTCCGACGATTTATAAGAACCGCAACGGGGAAAACGTCCGACGATTTATAAGAACCGCAACGGGGAAAAACCTCCAATGATTTTAATAAGCAACCGCAACGTGGAAACGTCCGACGAATTTATAAGAACCGCAACGGGAATGTCCGACGATTTGATATTAAGAAACCGCAAAACGGAAATGTACGACGATTTGATAAGAACCGCAACAGAAAATGTCCGGGACCGGACTTATTAAGAACGCCGTAACGGGGGAATCCTAGGTTGAAGGGGAAACGTCCGACATTTATTAAGAACCGCAACGGGAAATGTCCGACGACTTTAAAAGAAACCGCAACGGGAATGTACGACGATTTATCAAGAACCCCCCCCCCCCCCGCAACGGGATAATGGTCTGATGGAAGAGTAAGAAACCGCACAACGGAGAATGTCCGAACGAGTTTATAGCGAAACCGCAACGGGTAAATGTCTGACGATTTAATAAGACCGGAACCAACGGGAAAACCGTCCCGGACGATATTTATGAGAACCGCTAAACGGGAGGGGAATGTCCGACCGATTTATAAGAAACCGCGAACGGGGAATTGTCCGACGAATTTCATAAGAACCGCAACGGGAACGTCGTTCCGACCAATTTATATGAAACCGTAACGGGAAACGTTCCAACGATTTATAAGAACCGCAACTGGGAACGTTCCGACGATTTTATCAAGAACCGCAACAGAAAGTCCACACGATTTATAAGGAACCGCAACGGGGAAACGTCCCGACGATTATAAGACCGCCAACGGGGAATGTCCGGACGATTTATACGAACCGCAACGGGATGTGGTCCGAACGATTTATTAAGAAACCGCAATTGGAGAAAATTGTCCGACGATTTATAAGCAACCAGCAACGGGAAGAGTCCGATGATTTATTGACGAACCTCAACGGGGATGGGGAATAATTAGTCCGACGATTTTATAAAACGAACCGCCAACGGGGAATGTTACCTTGACGATTTAATAAGAACCACAACGGGAAATGAATGACGACGGATTCATTAAGAAAACCGGCAAACGGGAAGAGCTTCCACCAGACGATTTTATAAGAAACCAAGCAACGGGGAAAACCTCCCAATGATTTATAAGAACCGACCAAACGGGGAACGTACGACGATTTATAAAGGCGGGGGGGAAAAAAAAAAAAAAACCGCAACTGGGAATGTCCGACCATTTATAAGAACCACAACGGGAATATACGACGATCATAAAGAACCGCAAGGGAATGTCCGAACGATATAAGAACCGCAACGGGAATGTCTGACGATTTATAAGAACCGCAAAGGGAACCTCCGACGATTTATAACGAACCGCAACCGGGAATGTCCTACCGATTTATAAGAACCGCAACGGGAATGTTTCCGACATTTATAGAACCGCAACCGAGAACCTCCGAACGGATTTAATTAAGAACCATGGGAATGTCTCTACGATTGTATAAGAACCGCCACGGGAAGTCCGACGATTTATTAAAGACCCGAAGGGAATGTCCGACGATTTTAATAAGAACCGCAACGGAACCTCCGACGATTTTATTTAAAGAACCGTCAATGGGAATGTCCGACTAGATTTAAGAAAACCCACAACGGGAAATGTACGGACGATTCATAAGAACCGCAACGGGAACGTCCGACGATTTATAAGAACCGGCAACGGGAATGTCCGGACGATGTTAAAGAAACCGCAACGGGAACGAGCCGACGATTTATAAGAACCGTGCAACGGGAACGTCCGACGATTTATAAGGAACCGCAACGGGAAACGTCCGACGATTTTATAAGGAACCGCAACGGGAACGTCCGACGATTTATAATGCACCGCAACGGGGAACTTGTCCGGAAAGATTTCTTTAAAGAACCGCAACGGGAAACTTCCGACCGACACCGATTTATAAGAACCACGCAACGGGAACGTCCCGACGATTTATAAGAACCGGCCAAC
>NC_061088.1:6250054-6270054 GCF_015104395.2 Macrobrachium nipponense | reverse complement strand
GAACGATAATGATATAGATGTATATATACATACATATATATATATATATATATATATATATATATATATATATATATATATATATAATATATACAGATGTATATATATGTTTATGTATATGCATCCCTGGGAAAAATTGAAGTATTTCTGCACTCAATACGGTTATTATTAATAAAAGATAACACGCATGGGTGAATGAGAGTGTACATGCGTTCCCTTGTATCTGGAAGAGAATCAATCCCTTGCATTCTCTTCTACGACTCGCTTGAGAAATCTCTCAAGATTTAATGAAAGCAGAACGTTTATTACGATGAATTACCGACACGCAAAAGAAAAAAGCGGTAAATTCAAGAAACAAAAACAGCATCTTCAGAATGCATATGCGTTATTGAAGTATTTTGTGCATAACAAGGTAGAAATCTCTTAAAAATTAATGAGAGTAGAACTTTCATTAAGAAGATTTACCGATATGCTAGAGAAAACAGCTATGAATTCAAGAGGAAAAATCAGCATTTTCAGAATAACTAGGTGTTATTCAAGTTTTTTGTGCATAACAAGGTAGAAATCTCTTAAAAATTAACGAAAGTAGAACTTTCATTAAGAAGACTTACCAATATGCAAACGAAAATACCAATGAATTCAAGAGAAAAAAATCAACATTTTCAGTATGACTAGGCGTTATTCAGGTGTTTTTGCATAACAAGGTAGAAATCTCTCAGCACTTAATGAAAGTAGGACTTTTCTTAACAAGACTTACCAATATGCAAACGAAAACAGCAGTGAATTCAAGACAAAACAGCAAATCTTATTAACCTTTCTTTTCACCTTCCTCAGTTGGACGTCTCCAGAAGGAGATGAATTCTACGTCAAGTACGTCGCTGACGAAGACGGCTACAGAATCGTCGAGTCCAACGCCGTCCCCGTCAGCCACGACGGAGTCGCCGCTGACGGTAACCAGGGTTCCTTCACTTCTGACGAAGAAGAAGCAGAAAAATAGGAATATGGAGTTATTTAACAAAGTGAACTGAAGGGTTTTTTCCGAATGATCGACGCTGTATTCTGGCAATACGAATCGAATGTAATTTATTTCTTCGCAATAAATGCAGTAAAAGTATTTTTATGTAGTTTCAATTATTACGGAGTCTTCCTTACTGTATATTCTCTTATTACGCTGTATGAGTGCCGTAGTTTTGTGTATTTAATTCATTTATAAGTATCTTTATTGCATGGCCACCACCATGCTTTATAATCTTATTAGTTGTTTTGTGTGAATATTATTCTCAGTAATATCATGTTGGTATAAATCTTGTTATCACTATTATGAAGCTTGTATGCCTATGAAGTAGTTAATAATAATAATAATAATAATAATAATAATAATAATAATTAATAATATATTATTGGCTGGAGGGCACGTTGGCTGATGTACCCCCTACACGGTGAGACCGTTATTATTGACCGTTCAGGCAACATTGCGACATCCGGTGCTAACCCTATCTCTCTCTCTCTCTCTCTCTCTCTCTCTCTCTCTCTCTCTCTCTCTCTCTAACCGAACTGATTAATCGGTGTGGTTAAGCATTACGCAATTGGCAACTCATACTGAGTGCGGGAGATACCTTTTGGTTTCCAATCAATGCTGATATTCTATGAACAAAACTGGGCTAAATAAACAATAAAAGCGATTTTCAGTGTATGTGTAGACCATTTAGGCTACATCATAAGTGCCTAACATAAGCTCGAATGAAAAATCGTCACAAGCATCATGTGTAGGTATTCAGTAGACATTTAACCGTTTTTCGCTATCCGTATCGTGTCTGTGTGAACGAAGGTGTGTTCAGTTACCTTATTTCTTTAATAATTCTTAGTCATTATTAAAGGCTAAATGTATAGATTTACTGGTTTTAGCGCTTGAAGTATATTTTGCTTTTAGGTTTTCCTATATTTATTTTATCCGATTGCTGTCATTTATAAAAGATATATATATTTTTTTTTCACCCGTAAATATTGTTGTTCATGAGATCGATTTCATTTAAGACATTTTACTACTACTACTACTACTAATAATATACAATATCTCATCCATCATCATCATAATAATAAAATAATAATAATAATAATAATAATAATAATAATAATAAGAAATTATTATTATTACCGCAACATAATCAAAAGTACATTTCTACAAAAATAAAAACTAGTACCACTATCAATAATAATAATAATAATAATAATAATAATATAATAATAATAATAATAATAATAATAATGATAATAATGATAATAATAATAATAATAATAGGCTACCATTTGCCCACTATCAACGACAAAAAATTTCATTTTTTCGGTATTCCTTTCTCTTCTGTAAATATCATTTTTAAGCCATAATAATTATGGCCTGCTTTCTGAGTTGAAAAAAGAAAAAAATCGTAAGGTCCAGCGATTCTGCATGCAGTAAAGTCTGCTCGCTTTCTCTCTCTCTCTCATCTCTCTCTCTCTCTCGATCTCTCTCTCTCTCTCTCTCTCCTCCATATAATAGAGTTTGTTTTATTAACAGTTATAATTTTATAAACACCACAAAAGACAACCGTATACCTAGTCATTTCTTTTTCTTAAATAATGAAAGTGCTGATTTCAACAGACCTTAATTCAATTCATAATGAATGACATTCCTGGAACTTTGATGGTGGGCAAATGATATTATTATTATTATTATTATTATTATTATTATTATTATTATTATTATTATTATTACTTATTATTATTATTATTATTATTTGCTGAAAGAAAACTTTAATTAATACAGGTTTTATTGAAGATAATGGCTATTACAGCCACGTTTATTTTGTATAGAAGTTTCTCTATTCTTCGTATTACTGACGTTTTTCTACTGTACTCAAGTTGGCTATTAAAACGCCAAAGAGGGGATTTTCGTGTCAAAAACGTAGTATTTGTAAAATTGTATAATATATTCAGTTTGACAAATACCACGTTTTTGACATGAATCCCCCATTTGGCGTTTTAATAGCCAACTTGAGTACAGTAGAAGAATCAGTAAAAAGAAAAAAAAACTTCTGTAGAAATAAACTCGCCGGAAATAGTCATTATTTTCAATAAAAATCTGTATTCATTAGTATGATTTTGTTTTTTTATTATTATTATTATTTTATTTATTTTTTTTTTTTTTTTGGCTCTATCACAGTCCTCCAATTCGACTGGGTGGTATTTATAGTGTGGGGTTCCGGGATTGCATCCTGCCTCCTTAGGAGTCCATCACTTTTCTTACTATGTGTGCCGTTTCTAGGATGACACTCTTCTGCATGAGTCCTGGAGCTACTTCAGCCTCTAGTTTTTCTTGATTCCTTTTCAGGGATCTTGGGATCGTGCCTAGTGCTCCTATGATTATGGGTACGATTTCCACTGGCATATCCCATATCCTTCTTATTTCTATTTTCAGATCTTGATACTTATCCATTTTTTATTTTTTTTCTCTCTCTTTCTTCTTCATTCTGGTGTCCCATGGTATTGCGACATCAATGAGTGATACTTTCTTCTTGACTTTGTCAATCAACGTCACGTCTGGTCGGTTTGCACGTATCACCCTATCCGTTCTGAATACCATAGTCCCAGAGGATCTTTACGTGATCGTTTTCTATCACTCCCTCAGGTTGGTGCTCGTACCACTTATTACTGCAAGGTAGCTGATGTTTCTTGCACAGGCTCCAGTGGAGGGCTTTTGCCACCGAATCATGCCTCTTTTTGTACTGGTTTCTGTGCAAGTGCCGGACATTCGGCCTTGCCTGATGTGGTTTATGGTTTCATTTTTCGTATTGCACTTCCTACATATGGGAGAGATGTTATTTCCGTCTATGGGTTCTTTGAATATTTCTGGTTCTTAGGGCCTGATCTTGTGCCGCTGTTATCATTCCTTCAGTTTCCTTCTTTAGCTCTCCCCTCTGTAGACATTGCCATGTGTCATCGCTGGCTAGTTCTTTAGTCTGTCTCATGTATTGTCCGTGCATTGGTTTGTTGTGCGAGTCCTCTGTTCGTTTCTGTCATTCTCCTGTCTCTGTATATTTCTGGGTCTTCGTCTACTTTTATTAGTCCTTCTTCCCATGCACTCTTTAGCCACTCGTCTTCACTGGTTTTCAGATATTTTGCCCCAGTTTGCTCTTGTTTTCTCCGATGTTTAGGACGCAGTCCTCTATACTAAATAGTCCTCCCTCCTTCCTTTCGTGTTATGTATAGTCTGTCTGTATTTGCTCTTGGGTGTAGTGCTTCGTGTATTGTCATATGTTTCCTGGTTTTCTGATCTATACTGCGGAGTTCTGCCTTCGTCCATTCCACTATTCCTGCGCTGTATCTGACTATTGGCACTGCCCATGTGTTTATGGCTTTTATCATATTTCTGGCGTTGAGTTTTGACTTGAGTATCGCCTTGAGTCTGCATATATTCTTTCCCTGATCGTGTCCTACATCTCTTGGTTATTATTATTATTATTATTATTATTATTATTATTATTATTATTATTATTATTATTATTATTATTATTATTATTATTATTATTGAGATATGTCAACCTCCGGTGCGTTGCTCACCAGTTTAAGCAACAATGAGAAAACAATAATTAGAAAAATAGAGAAGAACCTTTATGAAATTAATGCAGCTGAGGAAGCAATCACTTTTAATAAAACATGTTTAAAAGAGGGCTTACTTCCAGCATATTATTATTATTATTATTATTATTATTATTATTATTATTATTATTATTATTATTATTATTATATCCCCAGTATCAAATTACACCATTTGTCACCATTACTCAGATACTCAAAGGCGTCTCAAACCAAGAAGACAAATTCTCATGCTTGTGCTCCAAATTCACCAGCGGCGACTATGGAGCCCTCTACCAGTAACCTGTGAAATAGCCCCAGAATTCTACTCTCAGTGTCACAAGAGACCTTCAGTACTTCGTCTCGAACGAGAGCCTGTTGGTGATGTCCTTGCAGTTAGCAGTAAGGAAGGTATGAAGTCCTGTGAGTACACTAAAGGAACTTTGTATTTCAATTGAGATGAAATTGATAACAATTGACTCGTGTGATAACAAGACCATTTCTGTGGAGATCGTCGTGGGTTGATCGTGTTAAGGATTATTATGTTTACATTTAATGCGTATTTCATGCAGTTGCAATGATTTGGAACAATTATTCCGAAATACTCAAGACATAATGAGATCTCTGGACCTTTTACTGGTTATTCCTAATTCAAAATAAAGCAATTTAGGTAAATCAAAGTGAGGATTCGTATCGACATATTTATTGGTATAAATAATAGCATGAGATATGAAGTCACAAATACTGTGTACCCTGAATGAATGATGAATGGCGTCACTCTGGCGTCGCGTGCAATAAGTCAGCGATAAGGAAAGCAGTGATGATTGATAGAGTGAAAGAAGGATAAAATTAGAATAAAGAGGATAATGTAGAGGATGAAATAAACTGGCGTGAAAAGAGATTATTAGATAATGTTGTATGGATGATAAAGTATAGCAGAGATATCCCTTCCAACTTAAAGGCATCTCTCTCCCTACTTGAACGAACTGTCTCCTTAGTTAGAAAGACGTCTCTCCTTAGCTATAAGGGCATGTCTCCTTAGATGAAAGGACATAAATCCTTAGTTAAAGGACATCACTCCTAAGTTAGAACGTCTATCCTAAGTTAGAAGGACATCTCTCAATAGTTAGAGGGACATGCCTCCCTAATTAGAATGACCTCTCTCCCTAGTTAGAAGGAACATCTATCCTTATTTAAGAGGATATGCCTCCTTACTGAGAGAGAATTCTCTCTATAATCAGAAGGATATCTCTCCTTATTAAAGAGGCCATGCCTCCCTACTGAGAGAGAATTCTCTTTTCAGATCAGAAGGACATCTCCCTAATTAGAAGGACATCTCTCCTTATTTAAGAGGACACTCCTCCTTATTGAGAAAGGATTCGATTTTCAGTCAGAAGGACACCTCTCCCTACGACTCAGTCCTCCAAGAAAGAAAAAAATGAAAATGAAAAGTGTTCGTCATTATGGCGGCCGCAGATGAAGGAACTCCCCATTACTTCCCCCTTCTTATCACTCTTCCCCTTCGTCCCCTTCTTCGGAAGTGAAGGATCCTTGGTTCCCGTCGGCGGCGACGCCGCCAGCGCTTACCGGAACGGCGTTCGACTCCACGATTCTGTAGCCGTGTTCGTCGGCGACGTATTTCACGAAGAATTCCTCTCCTTCTGGGGACGTCCAACTGAAATGGGGATGGTTGTCAATTCAGAGAGAGAGAGAGAGAGAGAGAGAGAGAGAGAGAGATAGAGAGGATTAATAGTCACTTCTCATGAGCAAAATCCTATGATAGTGAGAGAGAGAGAGAGAGAGAGAGAGAGACAGACAGACAGACAGACAGACAGACAGACAGAGAGAAGGTCATGATAATATGATTTAATAACAATAATTGAAAATTTGGAAATAGAGAGAGAGAGAGAGAGAGAGAGAGAGAGAGAGAGAGAGAGAGAGAGAGAGAGAGAGAGAGAGAGAGTGTAATGGTCACTTCGCATTAGCAAAATTCTATGATAGTACAGAAGGTCATGAACTAACTCATATGTTATCAATATAAACTTTATACAAAGTTAAGAAACAAAATATAATCCTAAAATATTAATAAAGTCTGAAAAGGTGGTGATTATAAAACATTAATGAAACTGATCATTCAAGAAACTGCAAATGGCGACCAGATCGTCTTTGAAAAAAGGTGACGCTAAAGGTAAGAGTCCTTTACCTAAAACTTCCTTCGACCTTCTCCCCGGCATCGCCTTCTTGCTCGTGTTCGTGGTCCTCCCCTTCGAAGTCCAGGATGGTGTCCGGACGCGACAGGGCCAGGCCGGCTAGGCAGAGTAACAGAAGAATCTGTGGGACAAAACGAGACACTATTAGAGACATACCGTTGTTTTTATTGTCATTGTTATAATTCATATGGAACAAACCAACCACAGGGGCCAATGGCTTGAAATTCAAGTGTCCAAAGAATATTATTATTATTATTATTATTATTATTATTATTATTATTATTATTATTATTATTATTATTATTATTGTTGATTATTATTATTATTATTATTATATTATTATTCAGATGATGATCCCTATTCATATGGAACAGGCCCACTACAGGGGCCACTGACTTGATATTCAAGCTTCCAAAAAATATTATTATTATTATTATTATTATTATTATTATTATTATTATTATTATTATTATTATTATTATTATTATTATTATTATTATTATTATTATTATTATTTTGTCTATCACAGTCCTCCAATTCAACTGGGTGGTATATATAATGTCTAGGCAAAGTTAAAAACTGTAGATTGGGCACAGCTAGGGGTCAAAGGGAATATACAAATGCCTCTAGCAAATCTTGGCTATCTTCTAGTATTCTTAAACTAAACTCTGTTAATCTTGGCTTTTCCTAACCTCGGATGACTTGACACCAGCAATATCAAAAAATAAAAAGTGAGGTATAAGTTCAGTTTAGGTGAATATTTTTGCAAAAGTCGTATAAAATCAATTTATCTGAATTCTTAAGCACAAAATATGATCTCAAAACAACTCAAAAGATATTATAGAACCGCACTGTGGACTTCATGTCGGATGCTGTCGTCTTCGAGTGCTACTGTACGACTTAAAGGCCCTGGTATTTATACCTGAAAGACTTGAGGGGGAAAAAAACCACACCCATAGTAACCTCACACCTCCACGGTACCCCCACCTCACACCACTTCCTCCCAGCTCCCCCATGAGGTCACGACAAAACCGGCTATACTGCCGTGTACGGAGGTCTTCGGTAGGCGAAAGGTAACAGGAGAGAAACAAAAATAAAACTACAAAAAAAATAAGGTGAGAATGAATGGCATTTTTAATAGACTCCCAACTTCAAGGTGCATAGGTTTGTATGTGTATGTGTGTGTATGTGCGCATAGCTGTATGTGCGTATGTGCGAAAGCGGAGACGAACATGCATACTTTTGGGGCACGAGGTGGGGGGGCCATATGCCAGTTTTTCGGGTGAAGGTTACAGGCCTACTTTTAATTTGTTGGCGACAGCCATGGCCATTTCGGATTTGCCTAAGAGGTATATAATATAGTCTACTAATAATAATAATAATAATAATAATAATAATAATAATAATAATAATAATAATAATAATAATAATAATAATAATAATGTTGTCATTTTAATATGTTTAATAATTACCTTTCAATAATGATAATTTAATATAATAGTCATCAGTACGGTTTAGTTTAAAATAATAATAATAATAATAATAATAATAATAATAATAATAATAATAATAATAATAATAATAATAAATACCACCCAGTCGAATTTCAGGACTGTGATAGAGCAAAAAAAAAATAATAATAATAAAATAATTACTCTGGTTTGTTGTGAAGTAGGTTTCAAATTTTGCAATATATATTTCCTGAATATCAAAATAGCATGTTTTGAAATAGGCTATGATTTTTACATGTTAAGAATAATAATAATAATAATAATAATAATAATAATAATAATAATAATAATAATAATAATAATAATAATAATAATAATAATTTCCGGCGTTAACTCAACGCCGGAAATATGACAAAAGCCATAAACACATGGGCAGTGCCAGTAATCAGATACAGCGCAGGAATAGTGGAATGGACGAAGGCAGAACTCCGCAGCATAGATCAGAAAACCCCAGGAAACATATGACAATACACAAAGCACTACACCCAAGAGCAAATACGGACAGACTATACATAACACGAAAGGAAGGAGGGAGAGGACTACTAAGTATAGAGGACTGCGTCAACATCGAGAGCAGAGCACTGGGGCAATATCTGAAAACCAGTGAAGACGAGTGGGGCTAAAGAAAGTGCATGGGGAAGAAAAGGACTAATAAAAGTAGACGAAGACCCAGAAATATACAGAGACAGGAGAATAATAAACAGAACAGAGGACTGGCACAACAAACCAATGCACGGACAATACATGAGACAGACTAAAGAACTAGCCAGCGATGACAATTGGCAATGGCTACAGAGGGGAGAGCTCAAGAAGGAAACTGAAGGAATGATAACAGCGGCACAAGATCAGGCCCTAAGAACCAGATATGTTCAAAGAACGATAGATGGAAATAACATCTCTCCCATATGTAGGAAGTGCAATACGAAAAATGAAACCATAAACCACATAGCAAGCGAATGTCCGGCACTTGCACAGAACCAGTACCAAAAGAGGCATGATTCATTGGCAAAAGCCCTCCACTGGAGCCTGTGCAAGAAACATCAGCTACCTTGCAGTAATAAGTGGTACGAGCACCAACCTGAGGGAGTGATAGAAAACGATCAGGCAAAGATCCTCTGGGACTATGGTATCAGAACGGATAGGGTGATACGTGCAAAATAGGGACCAGACGTGACGTTGATTGACAAAGTCAAGAAGAAAGTATCACTCATTGATGTCGCAATACCATGGGACACCAGAGTTGAAGAGAAAGAGAGGGAAAAAATGGATAAGTGTCAAGATCTGAAAATAGAAATACGAAGGATATGGGATATGCCAGTGGAAATCGTACCCATAATCATAGGAGCACTAGGCACGATCCCAAGATCCCTGAAAAGGAATCTAGAAAAACTAGAGGCTGAAGTAGCTCCAGGACTCATGCAGAAGAGTGTGATCCCAGAGACGGCGCACGTAGTAAGAAAAGTGATGGACTCCTAAGGAGGCAGGATGCAACCCGGAACCCCACACTATAAATACCACCCAGTCGAACTGGAGGACTGTGATAGAGCAAAAAAAAAAAAAAATAAAATAACAATAATAATAATAATAATAATAATGAAGTAATTTCTTTGGTTTGTTGTGAAGTACGCTTCAGATTATTAAATATATTTACCTCAATAATAACAATAATAACAATGAAAAATATTTCTATGAAGCGGGCTTTAAATTTAACAATATATGTTTACCTCAGTAATAACAAGAACTTATAAAGGTTATTTTTGTCATTACAAGAATACTGAAAACAAAAATAATTGTTCTTCTTTACTGAGGACAACAACAAAATTTAAAACCCCTATGACTTAAAAAACGTCGATTAGTACGTCTTCCATAGGGAGTACAGTCGGCATAATAGGCATTAATTCAAGTGTTTACTAAACGATCTGAGAGCTTAAAAAAAGAATAAATAATTTCCCTTTCACTGGAGCTATTATGGGTATGTGGTAGATTGTAGATAAGGGGTCTTACCTTGCCCACAGATTAAGATCTTTACAGCACGCGCATATATGTCTCTCTCTCTCTCTCTCTCTCTCTCTCTCTCTCTAGCAGAACGCTCACTGATTCCCATACTCCTCCAGACTTTCCTACAATATGTCTTCAATGTATGAAAACGTTCGATACTATATGTAATCCCCCCCCCCCCCCTCCCCCCCCCCCCCCACCCCCCCCCTCTATTCTCTCTCTCTCTCCTCTCTCTCTCTCTCTATCTCTTCTCTTCTCTTCCCTTCTCACTTCTCCTCTACTCTCTCTCTCTCTCTCTTCTCTCTCTCTCTTCTCTCTCTCTCTAACTAGAAAACTTAGCTCACCTACTTCATCAAGAGAACTAATGTCAAAATAATTTTTTTTTAATTATATGATTAATCCTTATAATCATTCGTTTTATACATTCCTTTAAAAGTGAATTATGCACAGTATCACATTGAAGTTAGTCTGCTCTTATCATGCCAATTTGCATGCAACATTAAATTAATATTTGTTTGATGCTTGAAGTTCATGGTTATAAATATATCACTTATGTAGTCCAATACCGCATTCAAATTTGTTGTGATATTGTCATTACGGTTTATATCAATTTAGATACAAACAGCAAGATTTCCCATCGTTTAAAATCAGATACTTTTAGTATTAAAAACGATATTTTATGAGAATATATAAAAGTTAATATTACCTCCGTAACCGGAGTACTTTCACCGAAGTACGAGTCGGTCGGGTCGATAATAAAAGAGAATTGGCTACAGCAACAAATGGCGGACATGAACGCAATAGGCGAAAAAAAAAAAAAAAAAAAAAAAAAAAGATAAATAAAAATACAAGGGCGAAAGGGAAAAGTTTGAGGACGAATAAAAAGACGAAAACGAACGAAATGTCACGGACAGGACCCAAGCTTTTCCGGCGCTGAATATTTGTGAAGGAAATTATTTATGTTTTTAATAGCTTTGTAGATCTCTCTCTCTCTCTCTCTCTCTCTCTCTCTCTTCTCTCTCTCTCTGTATATTATGGATTATATATATATATTATTATATATTAATATATATATATATATATATATCTATCATATATATATATACTAATATATATATACTATAATATATATCTATATACATATATATATGATATACATTATATTATATACACGTATGTGTATGCGTTTGTGTATGTATATACGAATATGGATGTATGATTATTATATATATTTATATATATAATTATATATATATATATATATATATATATGTGTGTGTGTGTGTGTGTGTGTGTGTGTGTATTTATATATATATATATATATATATATGAATATATATTCTATAATATAATAATTATAAATGACAGCTATATATATTATATATAAGATATAATATAATAACATATAATATATAGGTATATTATATATTAATATATATATTATATTATATACGTATGTTATCCGTATATGTACTGTATGCAAATATATATCCCGTCCCAACAACAATGGAGTTTGTAGGCTTACTCCCCGAGTAACAGAAAAATAAATGGCATGCAGACAAACCTGAATACTCACTTTCAAAAGTCTCCCAAGACTTCATTCCCTTCCCTTTGGAAGAAATCTTGGAAAAGGCTTTTACAAATAACTGCCAAAAGATCACAAAAAAAAGGAACTTTAGGTATCTTTTTTTTCAGACGAAAATTGCACTCCTTTCATTTTCCACACCTTTGAAATTGTCTTAAAAAAAAGTTCCAGGGTTTTCGTGATGTTTTTTTAAGCAAATGTGCGTCACTTACATGTATAATTACTATTGGCATTTGAATTTTTTTTGCATGGTTTTAGAATGTTTGCTTTGTACCTTTGTGTGTTTTACATGCATACATACATTGTATTAATAAAGTACTTTGCATTGATATAATTGTATTTTGTATGTTATACATACATCCATCCATGCATACATTGCATTGTTTAAGCAGGTTTGAATTGTATTTTAGTGCTTATAAATACTTACATACAGATAATAAATAAATACAAACATACCCTGCATTGTTTAACGATTTTTACTTTATATTTTTGTGTTTTATACATACATACATACATACATACATACATACATACATACATACATACATACATTGCACTGTTTAAGCAGGTTTGAATTGTATTTTAGTGTTTATAAAAACACAATCCTGCATTCTTTATGATATTTACTTTATATTTTTGTGTGTTATACATACATGCATACATACAAACATACTACATTCATGGTGCAGCTGTTATTAAGCAGGGTTTTAGAAATTAATATTTTAAGTGTAAAATAAACACATATCCTGCATTCTTTATGATATTTACTTTATATGTGTTTTATACTACATGCTTCATACTACATACATACATACATACATACATAACATAAAATGCACAGAATTACCTTACGGAAGACATAATAACATAAGATTTATTATTTAATTAGTTTAGTTAATTACTTCAGTCAGTATATATGAACATATGGAATTACTATAATTGGGTCATTAGTATGATCCCCATGTACGACCTTCACCTTGGATATTAGCAGCAGGTGCTTCCAAATACCAATTAAGGGTTAAATCACGGTTGTAACACAGGTGACCAAACCTCGGCCAGGTATAGATTGCTAAAAACACACACACACACACACACACACACACACACACACACACACACACACATATATATATATATATATATATATATATATATATATATATATATATATATATATATATATATATATATATATATATATATATATATATATATATATATATATATATATATATATATATATATATGTATGTATATATATATGACAAAGCCCATACCAATTAATTTCAAAACTCTTTAATATCTTGCAGACGTTAATAAGATGTTTACTTTGACACTCGTAAAACGTAAACATTACGTGGAAAGGTCCTTAAGAACGCTAATGACGAACGTAAAATATATCTTTAAACCGTGCTATGTTATTGGACAGCATTGCCAACATTATTTTGTTTAACATCAATACGTTAAACGATGTATTTTTGGCAAGTCGAGAAACTTAAAGATTTTTTTTTTTAATATATGGAGAGCTTTACGTAAATAGTTATTGGACAGCATTGCCAACATTATTTTTTTAATATCAATATTTTAAAAGATGTATTTTTGGCAAGTCGAGAAACTGAAAGAATTATTTTTTCAAAATAGGGAGAGTTTTACGTAAATAATACCTATTTTTTCACGAGTATAGATATACTTGTTTATTATTTTTAAGTCCAAATAGACTCCACTTCTCGTATAATGTCTGCTATATGCATATGCTAAACCCACTCCGACAATGATGGATATATTTCCACGAAAACAATCGTATATCATTTCAGAAAGTTATGTTCTGTAAGAGTACAGTCTATAATGCGCCTAAATAAAAGAAACATTACTTTATTCAAAAGGATAATTCGAGTCTATTTCGCTATGAATGACCTACTCCATTTAAAGCTACACTCACTGCTACGCCCACTAAAAATAATGCGTATATTTACATTTCATCTGGGGCAGAGTAGGCCAGCACCCGGTGATTAAGTCGTGGGAGATGAAGTAATGCTTAAGTTGTGAAGTGAAGGTATATATCTTTGGTGGCTAGCCTGAAGCTGATTGGATAAGCTCTCTTCACCTGCCCATTCAGGGCTTCGTTTGAGTTTATTTTTGGACTCGTAACTATAAATGAATTATAAGATAACTAAATTAATTAATTAGTAAATGAATAAATAGATAATTCAATCAGATAATGGTTCGCTTTGCTATTTATAATTCCTTCTTCGTTATTACTTTTTCAAACGCAGATGTAGGCCTACAGAAGATAGAGTCAGGTTGAGGAGAGAAAAAAGTGCTGTAATATCTTTATGCCTCCTTCTCTCTCTCTCTCTCTCTCTCTCTCTCTCTCTCTCTCTCTCTCTCTCTCTCTTAGTAGTTTCTGCATCAGTGATCGCACACAGATCATCGAAGGCTCGTCATCTTCCAAGAAAAACGAGTCTATCTTTTCGAAACGAGATGATGATCACCGATGATTTATCAAATGTCTCGAGCGCGGATGGTCATTAACAGCCGTTCATTACTTGCAAGGTCGTTAAATGGTTCGTTATGTTACGGTATAAATACCAGCCTTTGTATTTTCATCTCTCTCTCTCTCTCTCTCTCTCTCTCTCTCTCTCTCTCTCTCTCTCTCTCTCCTTTTGTTAAATACCCCAATAAGTCCTGGTATAAACCTCTGAATTCCCATTTTATTTTTAATTTTTCTCTCTCTCTTCTCTCTCTCTCTCTCTCTCTCTCTCTCTCTCTCTCTCTCTCTCTCTCTCCAGTTTATGTTTTTAAAGAAATTGACACTTGTATGACGATTGTTTCTATATGAAATGAAATTAAAATTGACCCATCTATGACGATAAATTCTCATCAAAACAGTGCCTACAAGACACACACACAGTTCTCAGTCTCCTGAAACGATCACGCAGTAGTAAGACACGTTCCTCGTTCATGACAACGAAATAGAACTTACGTCATCACCTGAACCGTCGGCCCTTACCGACGTAACGGTGCAAGCAATTGCGACAAATCCCCTCGCATCAGAATATCATCTCCTTGAACTGATCAAGAGCGAATAGCTCTCCGGGGACTTAATGACGCAATCATTTGTCGAGATTGATAAGAAAGAAAAGGTCAAGATGCAGTAAGTTCAATCTTTTTTTTTTATGCTATAAGTAAGTTCTGGTTTATTCTGGTTTCAGATTCTAACTTTTTTATGTAGGCATTTTATCTTTTATGCAAGTTCTGGCTTATTTTAGTTTCAGATTCTAACTTATGTATATATATATATATATATATATATATATATATATATATATATATATATATATATATATATATATGATATAATATATATATATATATATATAAGTTAGAATTGAAACTAGAATAAGCCAGATCTTACATAAAAGAATATATATATATATATATATATATATATATATATATATATATATATATATATTATATATATGTGTGTGGTGTGTGTGTATATATATATATTCTTTTATGTAAGATCTGGCTTATTCTAGTTTCAATTCTAACTTATATATATATATATTATATATATATATATATATATATATAATATATATATATATATATACATATATATATATATATATATATATATATATATATATATATATATATATATATATATATATAAGTTAGAATCTGAAACTAAAATAAGCCAGAACTTGCACTAAAAATAAAATTCATAAAGTATATAAAAAAAGATTGAACTTACTGCATCTTGACCTTTTGTTTCTTATCAATCTCGGCAAATGATTGCGTCATTAAGTACCCGGAGAGCTATTCGCTCTTGAACAGATATATATATATATATATATATATATATATATATATATATATATATATAGTATATATATATATATACATATATATATATATATATATATATATATATATATATATATGTTATCTTTTATGCAAGTTCTTTCTTATTCTAGTTCCAGTTTCTATTTCTCATATTCTCTTTAATTTTATCTTTTATGGAAGTTCTTGCTTATACTAGTTTCAGGGTCCGTAACGTATGTGAGAGTACAGAATGCAGTCGGTAGTGACTGTCTAACTATTTGATTTATGAAATTTATGTTATCAAGCCAATCACTGAAGCACTATGGGCCACACAGCTATCAAGACAGTGTAAAAGGAGGGAGTTAGAGTGGTTGGACAGCAAGTTAAACTGATACAGAAAATAGAGAAGGCGAACGATCTAAATGTAGAATTTGGAGAAAACATCACAGCTGTAGTAAGAAGTGACAGTTAGAGGTGTTGAACAGCAAGATTGGAGATAAGAAGCGGGAATGGAGGTAAAGTAAAAGGCTCAAAAATGGGCTGAATGGACTCTGAAATCTCCCATTAGTAATACCTACAGTGCACCATGTGAGGTGAACTGATGGCACTATAGCATTATGGAGACGTTCATCCTTAGTAAATACTTCCTTGGATTCCAAATACCAGACTTCCTCAGCTCATACGAAAACTTCGCGAAAATTCACAAAATGAGTAAGCACCTCATTATTTTCTAAGTATTCATTTTATATACTTCGTTACAGTTAAAAGACGTCTTACTCATTTTTTAGACGTATTTACGAAGGAACTCATTTTTTACTAACTACTCCAGATCATGATATCTTAGCCTCGCGTTAATAATTATTTGTTTAAGACTAATAATCTTTTTAGGCTAAACCAACGAAATTTTTTCCAATTCCATCAGCTGACCAGCGTGGGCAGTCGAGGGTTGCCTATTAAAACAGAAACAAACCCCAAAAAAGGAATCTAGCATTAATTTCCCCTCTGTTTTTAACAGGATTTCCTAAGTAAAACAAATCCAAATAAGGGATTTTGGTATTCATTTTTCTTCTGTTTTAAAGAGCAATTTCAAGCCTCTAATTCCCCTCTTTAAAGCAGGACGCAAATTGCCTTTGACCTGAAACCGGTCTGAGAGAATTGACTTAACCCAGCGACTGGTTTCCAGAAGTTAAATGGCAAAAACTATAAGGTCGTTCCATCACTCAAAAAGCATCCCATCGTAGAGCAAACAGAGGGTCCGGTACTTATATGGCGTGTGTACGATGAATAAGTGTGCGTCAGCCCAAGATAACTTATGGTAAGATTATGCAAAGGGAACAGCGGAGATAAACAGATATTTAGATGCATCTAATATTGCGTTTGTACTTTCTATGTCAAGCCTGGTTTGTTCCTTGAATACAACTTTGTTGACCCAAACTAAGTGTTTACGTATTATGGTACATTTTTTTAAATGTATGCATAAATACACACAGATAAACCCACACACAGACTCCCACACACACATATATATATATATATATATAATATATATATATATATATATATATATATATATATATATATATATATATATTATATATATATACAGTGGTACCTCAGGATACGAAATTAATCCATTCCTAGGCGGCCTTCGTATCCTGAGCTTTTCGTATCTGGAACCGCATTTTACATGTAAATTGACTAATTCGTTCCAAGCCATACAAAAACACCCCAGTAAATTTTATAATAAAGCTAAATTGACCAATAAACAATGAAATACAACAATTTGGACCATTCAATACCTAACTTAATACGTACTACTAATATGTACTACATAGTACCTGTAAATAAAATGTATTAGTGTACATGGTATACAAGAAATACTGTACATACATACATATGTATGTAGTAAAATGTGGAACCTTACCTTTCGGGTAAGGCTATCTCCGAAAGTAGTGACAGAGGAGGACAAACGGCAGAAAACTTGTACGTACGTACACATAACTCTACAAAATACATTAAAAAATGTCAGGAAACATTAAGACTAAACTTTACAAAAAACTTAAAATTAAATTTCTTTTTTTTTGTTCTTTTTTTAATTTTAAATCTTTTTTTACTTTTTTATACTTTACGTTTTTCACAAAATTTCAATTTCTTCACCACTTTCAACTTTCCGTTTTTTCATATCACTTGGATCTTCCTGTTTGCTTACTCCTACTAAAGGCCTCTTTAGAAAATAACTATCCAAGGAAGATTGCTTCTGCCTGCTTTTCAAAATGCTCCTGAAACAACTCAGGCACACATCATCAAACTGCGCAAGCATACGACTTGTGTAAGCCTTTTCGGGGTGTCTCTTTTCTACAAATGATTGCACCTTATGAAAAGCAGCTAGAGCATCCTTAATTTCTGCTGTTGTCATAGGGTCGTCCTTCTCCTCCTCGCCGCTGCTAGAGAACTCTTCTTGAATGACATTATGTTGCATGGCCTCCAACTCCTTCAGGTCATCCGTCATTAGCTCCTCTTGGTGCTCCTCGAGAAGGTCATTGATGTCGTCCCCATCGATGACCAGCCCAATGGACTTGCCAAGTGCAACGATCTCGTGAAGATCTGGTTGCGAAACAGTTTCAGGATCGTCAATTGTGTCTGAATCTGCACCAGCTTTGCCCACGTCGAATCCCTTGAAGTCTCGGGCGGATACGGCATCAGGCCAGAGTTTCCTCCATGAAAAATTCAAGGTTCACCTCGAAACCTCCTGCCAAGCTTGATCGATGAGTCGGATGCATATCACAACATCGAAATGCTCCTTCCAAAATTTACGCAAGGTGAGGTTTGTGGTATCGGTGATGTCGAAACATCTCTTGAAAAGATGTTTCGTATACAGCTTCTTGAAGTTCAATATCACTTACTGGTCCATGGGCTGGAGGAGAGGGGTGGTGTTAGGCGGAAGATAAAGAACCTTAATAAAAGAATACTCCACTAGGATATCTTCCTCGAGGCCAGGAGGGTGAGCAGGGGCATTGTCCAACAACAGCAGACATTTCAAAGGGAGGTGCTTCTCTTCCAAAAATTTCTTCACTGTCGGGCCGAAACACAGATTTATCCACTCAGTGAAAAAAAGTCTCGTTACCCAGGCTTTCGCATTAGCCCTCCACATCACTGGAAGCTTCTCCTTTAGCACTTTGTGGGCCTTGAAGGCTCAAGGAGTCTCCGAATGATACACAAGTAGGGGCTTCACCTTGCAATCCCCACTGGCGTTCGAACAAAGTGCAAGCGTAAGCATGTCTTTCATAGGCTTATGCCCGGGTAGCTTCTTCTCTTCCTCCGTGATGTACGTCCGACGAGGCCTTTTTTTCCAAAAAAAGGCCACTCTCATCACAGTTGAAGACTTGCTGAGAACTGTAGCCTTCGTTAATCGTCATCTCGTCGAACGTCTTAATAAAGGCTTTGGCCGCTTTCGTGTCCGAGCTGGCCGTCTCCCCATGCCGCACCATGGAATGGATGCCAGTCCGTTTCTGGAATTTTTCAAACTACCCATGAGAAGCCTTGAAGTCTGGAGTTGGCGTCGATATCCCTTCTCCTCCGTCGTCTTTGGCCTGGGTAATCAAATCGCCGAAAATAACACTGGCCTTGTGGCAGATTGCCGTCTTGGTTATTGTATCACCAGCAATTTCTTTGTCTTTTATCCAGACAAGAAGCAGCCGTGGCTCCTCTTGTTAGACAAAATAGTCACACCCTTGGAAGGTGTATCTGCTGTGATGGCTTCCTTCTGCTTAAGGATGGTGCCTATCGTCAAAGGATTTCGGCCGTATTCCTTAGCGATTACACTCAACCGCATGCCAGCCTCATATTTTTTTATGATCTCCATCTTCATCTCCATAGAAAGCATCCTCTTCTTTCCGTGAACTTCAGCAACTTTCTTGGAACCCATGACTACGTATACTGTACGTAATTAAGTTATGTAGTATATGTACTAAAGTTCTCACACAACACAAAAAAGTAGTACAACGAAATCACTAACGAATTTACACTAATAAACGAAATCGTATAGAACGAATGAATTCTGCATGCGTACACAAATGAAGGTGCGAAGCAGTGGTCGAAAGACACCTTTACATAGAGCACGATGGGAGAAATCCTGACCAATAGGAGAGCAGGATCTTATGGCGGTGACTAGCATCAGGAACCAATGGGAGAGCGGGAGGATGGTGGAGAGTCTACTCAGTTGGTGGCGCGCGAGTTTTAAAATTGTTATCAGTG
>NC_061088.1:6222554-6245054 GCF_015104395.2 Macrobrachium nipponense | reverse complement strand
CGATTTTTACAATCTGCAAAGGCATGACTTGCCTATCTGGGCACCTTTTATAAACGAGAGAGAGAGAGAGAGAATTTACACATTAATGTGTCTTGGGTACATTCTGTGAGCTTAATGCCAAAGTGCAATGCAAAGGTCTACAAATTTTATTATCATTTTTGGCGAACAGACAGACAGACACGTAAATAGGCAGACAGACAGGTAGGTAGACAGACATAGAGACAGGTAGACACACAGATACAGGTAGATGCACAGGCAGACAGGCAGATAGACTGATGCAAAAAATTCTATATTGTGGGTTGTGATTTCTTTCTCTTATTTACATGACTGATAGAATGAAAAGGATACTTACAATAATTCAAATTTATGAATTTATGTGTATTGATGGGGATTATAGTTTCTTAGCACCTTTACGAGAGAGAGAGAGAGAGAGAGAGAGAGAGAGAGAGAGAGAGAGAGAGAGAGAAGGAACAGGATTCGGTAAAGGGTCGAAAAGTGAACCCATCCGTGACACCAGAATAAGTGAGAATTTTATTTTACGTTTCAAGAATTGTCCAATCCAACTGCAAGCAAGACGTAGCCAAAAACAAGTGAAAATAAGTCTCGATTAGCTGGAGTAGTCCATTGGGTCAAACCAGGCCACTTATTCATTTCAAGACCAAACCAATATTAAGGGCTCTACGATCATATTTATGAATCATGACGTACAACACGAATTTCCAGTTTAGCTAAGTTAAAAAGAAAAAAAATATCAAATCATAGGCATGATAACAAATCATGTCCCGTAACCCCTTCCTGGACAACTTCCGCTCCCAAGGACGACCAACAGCCACTGAAAAGGTGAGAAGACAGGACAAGAATCACTCACGGAAGTGGGTCAGCTCACCTGCTGATTACAGGTGAAGGTGAATACTCCTTTTATCAGTGCCTTTAGGTTTTCAGTGTATTTACATTTTGGTAAATATTCTTTCAGATCCAAATGGGACGATATCATGCTTTGCTGGGCAAAAGTTGATAAATGAACATAAAACTTTGAGATGAGACCATAGTACTGGTTAAGCTGTTGCTAAAATAAGCTATTCATCCAATTCTAGTGTTAATTCGTAAATGTGTCTCTGTTTCGTGAGGGGAATACAAGAGCGAATCGAAAATGTGCCCCGAAATATTATTATCAACATTTCACACTTCCTTAATGCTACCATGAAAAAGGGGACTTTGATTATAACTTATATATACATATATATATATATATATATATATATATATATATATATATATATATATATATATATACATATATATATAACATTTTATAATGTAACACTTATAAGGAAGTGATTTTCATTTGGGTAAAATTAGACAACTGATTTTTCTGCGCTATTTATCAAGTTTGTACACAGGAGAATTTGTTTATAAATTATATATATATATATATATATATATATATATATATATATATATATATATATACATAATTTAAACAACATTTTATTAATGTAAACACTTATGAGGAAGTGATTTTGATTTGGGTAAAATTAGACAACTGATGTTTTTCTGCGATATTTATTAAGTTTGTACACAATAAGTTAACAAAGATCTGAAGTAATCTGGTGAGCGTTTAATACATTTTCGTATATATCCTATACATCGAGAAGACTTAGAAAAGAAGGACTTTATTACTTAAAGTAAAGAAAGTAGACAAAACTAAGAGAAAAAGAAACATGACGTAAGAAAAGGACTAGTTTTTTTGTTTACTTCATACATTCCGTCCACGTCTCATTTGACATTAAATCCTTGACATATCCTGCCCTCTCCTCTTTCTTGTTGTAGGACGGAGTCCTAATCGTCGAATTCCTCGGAGGACAGGAAGGATCCCTGCTGCCCGTTGGCTCTGATGCCCAGGACGGTGGCTGGAACGGCGTTGGACTCCAGGACTCTGTAGCCGTCGTCGTCTGCTACGTACCTGACGAAGTATTTCACCCCGTCGGGAGCGATCCAGCTGGGGGAGAGGATGGAATGTGAAATAGGTAAGTTGTTTAGGTTGCGTCTAAAAAGGCTGGTTTAGAGAGAGAGAGAGATAGAGAGAGAGAGAGAGAGAGACGAGCCAACGGCTTCAGTCATAATTGTTAGAGAGATAGAGAGAAGAGAATGAGGAACCAACAGTTTCACTGAAAATTGCTTGAAAGAGAGAGAGAGAGAGAGGAGAGAGAGAGAGAGAGAGAGAGAGAGCGCGAGAGAGAGAGAGGGGAGAGAGAGAATTGGTAGAAGCGAGAGAGAGAAAAGGTGGAAGCGAGAGAAAAATGGTGGAAGTGAGAAAGAGAGAGAGAGGAACAAACAGTTTCATTGAAAATTATTAGAGAGGGAGAGAGATAGAAAGAGAGAAAGAAAGAGAGAGAGAGAGAAAATGAGGAACCAACAGTTTCACTGAAAATTGTTTTAGAGAGAGACTGAGACAGAGAGAGAGAGAGAGGGGGGGGGGGGGAACCTACGGTTTTATTCATAATTGTCATAGAATGAAGGTAATCTAAGGGTTCTTGAACGATCTATAGCTAGATAGTGGTACCTAAGTAATTCATTTATCTACTTGAGAGGGAGAGAGAAAGTTACAATGGAAGCACTATTGAGCACTGCAAATCATACCATTACCTGACTTAAATCGGGCTGTTTAGCGTTAATTCTAAATCACAAGAATTTTTAGCATAAAGCTTCATAAAATTAATTTAACTTAAACGATTCAATTTCTCGTTGATTCACCAGATAAACGGAAATACAAAGAGTAATGGTCGAGACTCTTTTGTTTAATGCACTTCTTGTACAAAAAAAAAGGGGGGGTGGGGGCTATCCAAAACAGAGATATCTCAAAACAAAGGCCAGACTGATGAGGTGAGCATAAGTAGGTGAAGAGACGCGGTAGTGGGTAATTGTGTAATAGCTATGGTAGATTCACAACACCCGTGCATTTGATGTCTAGACCAGTCCCTTACGACACTCCTGATTGGCTGTAGATAAGTCAATCACAGGGCTGGGAACTCTCAGTCTCTCGAGAGAGTTCACATATGTTCCACCTCTTCTGAGGGATACAGCTTTCACAAGTATCCCTCAGGAGAGGTGGAACATATTACATCCTGCCTATGTGAACTCTCTCGAGAGAGTGAGTTTCTAGCCTTGCGATTGGCTTATCAACAACAGCCAATCAGGAGCGTCGTAAGGGACTGGCCTAGACATCAGAAGATGCACGGTTGGTGTGAATCTACTATAGCAAACTCACCTGTAGGATCCAGTGATCACGCGATTGTCATCGATGTCCTGATCCTGGTGGATGTCGTCCAGGTCGAAGTCGAAGATCGAATCCGGGCGGGCCAAGGCCACGGTGCCCAAAGTGAGGAGGACGAAGAGCTGAAGGAAAAGACATAAGGCTGCTAATTTAGAGTTATCTGAGAGTAAAGAGGTTTTAGGTAAGGTATATTTAATGATATTTTTGTTATATAATCTTGGGTAAATAATTGGTCATTATTTTGCCAGAGCTTTCGGGAAGTTAATGTTGAATAAGCTATGGTAAAAAGGTTTTAGGTAAGGTATGTTTGATTAAAGGTTTGTTACGTAATCTGAGGAAAATAATTAATTATTACTATTTTTTTTTTAAAGTTTTCTCGAGGCAAATTAAAGCCATTTTAGTTATATGTGGGAAGAGTCGAGTTTGCATATATATATATATATATATATATATATATATATATATATATATATATATATATATATATATATATGTGTGTGTGTGTGTGTGTGTGTGTGTGTGTGTGTGTGTGTGTGTGTGTGTGTGCGTGTGTTCCCTATGATAAAAGATATATTACAACAAGGGCTAGATAATTTATTGTTACTAAACTTTTTCTTAAATTTCTGTGACATGGGAACTGCCTAAGCGCTCCAGACAGGCTTTTTTTTCCGCGTTGCATTGTGGGTACCTTTTCAAATAGGTAATAATGTCAATTTGTTCTTCTTGGAAATAACGTTGAACCCTGATTGGTCATTTGGTTTTCAGTTAGACCAATCATACTTTTTCTACAAAGTAAGTCTCTCTTTTTTTTCTTCTTTCTTTTTTTTAAGCATTTTCCAGGTGCATTTGACTTCAGTTTCCAGTCATGAAAGCTGCCGTTCAAGCGTGTGATCGAGTCATCCTGAGTTTCCTTCAGTAACTGGAAAGTGTTTTAACTTTTGCTGGAAAGAAGTAGATCCCCCAGCCTTCGTTCCATCGTTAATATTTAGTATAAAATCACGTCCTGTTGATTGCATAAAACATAAACAATTCGTAACGAAAATGATAGTGAAAATAAAGATTGCTTTCACTGACCGATGGAGATTACTGCTTTTCGTAAATTATCACCGCAGAAGCGTTGCTACCTGCACTTCCTGTGCGTTAGATTCGGATTAGGGTAAGGCTTATAGGCCTAGCGTTTTGAGTACATATAAATGATTAGCTGAGACACCACATCCCGAACTTCTGATTAATTTAAGGTAAGACTTATAGACCTAGCGGTTTGAGTATTATATAATCAATTAGCTTAAACACCACATCCCGCCCTTGTGATTCGCTTTAAGGTAAGGCTCAGGTAAAGATAATAGGCCTAGCGTTTTGTATATAGTCAATTAGTTTAGACACCACATCCCGAACTACTGCTTTGGATTCAAGTAAGGCCCATAGGCCTAGCTCTAGTATATCCAACTGATTTGCTTTCTTAGGCCATATCAGGTTAGTCTGCGCATCGCTCCTTTGTTAATCAAGATCCAGTGGTCTAGGTTAGGTTGGGAAGTTTCCCTGGTAGTAGACCTTTTATGTATGACTCCGTGAGTTGGATTTGGTAGGAAGGGAGGGAGGGAGGGAGAGAGGGAGGGAGTGCTGCCAAGGGTGAGTTCTGAAGCCTTCCCGTTAGGGAAAGACCCAGTTTGGTAGATTAGGTTAGTTTTTTTTTCAGCGAGAACTTCAGTAAAGCAGGTCGTAAAACTTACACTGGGCATATCAGACGCTTTTTATCTTACAAGCAACATATACCACAACATCATTGCCATCACCACCACCACAACCATCAAAAACAACAACTTTTACAACAACAAAAGGAATAAAACAGGAATAAACAACCACAACAGCAACAATAAGGTCAAAGCAAGTCACGACTTCATGTAGCGGCCAGGACGTTGTACATTTTGCTTTCCCTACAACTCTTATCTAAAGACGTCGTAAGATCTCTGACTGATAAGAAGTTTACGACAGATATTGCGACCCTTCCCTTTGCAGTATGATAGCATCTATTTTTGGGGGGCCGGGGGATCTGGGGGCTGGGCGCAACAGATCGAGGAAAGGGCTTGACAAAAACTCGTCTTTTTTTTTGAAAGTGAAATGCAATGGTCACCCAGGGAGGAGAAGAGGAGGAAGAAGAAGAAAACGAAGACGAGAAACCAGAAAGGGGCAGCGTGTATAAACAAAAGTGTGGATCATATGATTCGTGACCTGCTCCCCGGGAAGGTTGTTCCTCTCTCTCCTCTCTCTCTCTCTCTCTCTCTCTCTCTCTCTCTCTCTCTTGATAATGATTACTTTTGTTTTACCGCTTTCTTTTTTTTCTTTTTTAGGGCAATTTTGCAATTCACGTGATGTAACAAATGCAACGTGAACACTGATATTTACAGGTTCAATGAATAGTAAATTATAGATGTGTTATAGAAAGGGGTTGCAGCACACTCGCACACACAGATACATATGTACACATATTTATACATACACACATATATTACACACACATACGCCACACACACACACACATATATATATAATGGGAAGTTTTCTAGAAAAATATATTCGTAAAAAAATTAAGTATATTTCCATCGTCATCCATGTAATAAAATTTTTGCAATACAAATAGTCATTTTATCAAGACAAATACTAAATCTACATCATATTCTCCTCTGAATCAAATGTAATTCAAATCTCACTTGTAGTGAGTTTAATTATAAATGAAAAGTCAGCTGCATTCGAGCGTAGATGAAATAATATTATCACTAGATGAAGCTGCATTCGAGTCTAGATGAAAGAAAAAGAAGCTACTAATTCAACGTTTAAATGGAATATATTCGAACCATTAAAATCACGAGTATTAAGTTGTAATCAAAAATAGAATATATTCGAACCATTAACGCCACGGAGATTAAGTTGTAGTCAAATCTATTCGAAATAATATAAGACGCAAAATGTAAGTTTACAATCCAGTCTAGATGATATAAGACAGTCACTACAGTTTTAAACTGTAAAATAAATCCACTGTCGCGATCGAATCTGCTACATTCAATTTACTCAAACGAATAAGGACAAAAGCCACTTACAGTGATCTTCATGATGGCCTGGGATAGAATGCTGTTGATGACTGCTGCCCCGACACCTTTGTATATATACTCTTCAAGGGAAAAAGGAAGGCTCCGCCCCCCTGCCCAAGCCTGAAGGACACTCCCACCCCCACCCCCATCCTCCCCCCATACCAAAGACTCAAGGCCATTGTTCTCTCACAAAGCTTGACCCAGAATGTCCCCCCTCCCCCTCAAAAAAAAAAAATTGCAAACTAAGTCTCCTTTCTTTTATGAAGTCTCAGAGATCTGCGTTTCGTTCCTTAAGCTGATTTTCCCAAAAGAAAAAGAGGGGGATTTAATATTTCTTTTATTTTGAACATATTAAGTCTGCAGTCTTCCTTATTTGGTATTAATAAGAATACATGCCTTCCTGATTTCCTTCCTATTTAAATCTCAAAAGATGTATCTATCTCATTACTTACAAAAAAGAAGATTAACTTGTATTATTTTGTTTAATGACCAGAAAGCTATATTAAACTTCAAGTATCCATCTACTTTTTTAACTGCTTTTACAAACTAAAGAAATAATGTTGATGTAACTTATTCTGCATGGAAAACTTTAGGAAGTCTCATAGCACTGATTTTATATTTTCTTATGTTTTTTTTTTCTTTCAAACTGTGGGGTATCCGAAAGTGTTCCTCAGAAAAAACGCCTTTGCAACGTTGCTCTTGTATTTCAAAATCTCAGATGTTTATCTGTTTCCTAAACGTACCTTAACTTTCAACCCATGTTTTTGTTATCTTTTATTAAACCCTAAATTTTCATATGAAACTATAGTTATGAAATTGCAAAAGTTATGTATGATTTCTTATCTAGTCATCATTGTTAACCTATAGTTACGCATTTGCAAAATTTACTTCTCAATTTTTCATTTAATCATTTACATATCAAACTTCAAGTGCAAATATTTGTCTTTTTTTCATTTCATTATTTTCAAATCGAATCTCAAAAATACAAATTTTAATCATCTTCATTTGCAATCTCATATGCAAATTATGTTTTTCATTTTTTTATTTAATCTTTTTACATATTTAATCTCAAATGCCAATAATATTTTCCCATTTTCATTTCATCATCTATAAATCCAATCTCAAATAGAATTATTTCTCATTTTTTATCTAATCTTTAGCGAATCCAATAATAATTGCCATTATTTCATTTTACCATTTGCATATGAAATTTCAAATGGAAATAATATATTTTTTATATATAATTAGTTACATATCGAATCTCAGAAATATAAATAATATTTTTCATTTTACATTTAATGCAATTTTATATATATATATATATATATATATATATATATATATATATATATATATATATATATATATATATGTATATATATATAATATATATATATATATATATATATATATATATGTATATTCTATTATTATTTGCATATCGAATTTCAGAAATGCAAATAATATTTCCTGTTTTCTATTTAATCATTTGAACGTGCAATCTCAGATGTGAAAAATATTTTTTTTTTCATTTTTATGTAATCATTTACATAAGCAATCGTGAGGCTACTAACACCTTCAAGAGTATAGTAACGGTAAAGGTCATTTAACCTTACTATTTATTCTATGCTCAACCCAAAGTATACTAAATATAAAACTCATTTAATCTTACTATTCATTCTAATACTGAACCCATTTCACATCTGTGACTGCAAACCTACATTCCACTCGGGAATGTCCTTCTTTCCCGAAAGGGTATCACCTTCCCACAGCCTCCTCCCATCGTCGTTGTCTTGGTCACTTTTGCTTTCGCAATGTAAAAACCATCATTGCGAATTTCAGATCCCCTTCTCCAGTTGGCATTGCAACCTGCCATTCTTCTCTCTCTCTCTCTCTCTCTCTCTTCTCCTTCTCTCTCTCTCTCTATTATATTATTTATTATTATTATTATTATTATTATTATTTTATTATTATTATTATTATTATTATTATTATTAATTTATTATTATTATTTTTATGTCTAGTAGATGAAAAATTAATCACCATGGAAAACAAAGGCAATGGACAAATAAGATAGAAAGAAAGATAAATTGAAATGCCATAGATGGAAGAACATAGAGAAAGGGTAGGACGAGTACGTAAGATTATTTAATTTCATTTAGTCCGTGTTTACAAGATGGCAGCTTATTTTCAAACAACCGCATTAACGCACGTAAACATTCATGCACATATCTAGATAAATATATAAATGCGTGATTATATACATTTTGCTTGTTTATGCAAATAGATTTGGTAACAAAGGCACAGTTGAGGTTTGATAAAAGAATTGATGGATAGGAACTTCGAAAATAATAATACAATAATAATTAATTAATTAATAATAATAATAATAATAATACAATAAATAATAATCAATAATAATAATATTAATAATTAATAATATATTGAAAAATAAAAAATTATATTATTTCTGGTTTGGCTAATTTTATATATAACCAGGAGGACTACAACGGGACTGTAGATGGTGGAATCTCTGCCTACAAAAATCGTTTGTTACCGTATTTTTGTATTAGTTCTGTATCTTTATAATAATAATAAATTAATGATAATAAGAATAATAATAAAAGTGAAAAAATGAAATAAATTAATAATAATAATAATAATAATTAATAATAATAATAAATAATTAATAATAAATAATAATAATAATAACGCCAAGAAAATAGTCCTTAGGACATACAGCAAATGAAATTTATTGCAAAAAAAGCTATATTTTCATTAAAACACACATAATACACACAATCACACACACACCATAAACATACTTACATATATTATATTATATTATATATTATATATATTTATAATATATATAATATATAATATACAATATATATTATATACATAATATATAAACATATATATTATATATACAATATTATATATATATACTATAATATATAAATATATATAATATATATAATACATATATAAAGATATACATATAATAAATATTTATATATATATATAATAATATATATAATATATAATAATTATATAATATTATAATATAATATTAATATAATATATGTAATATATATATTATACAGTATATAAATAATATATTATATATATATATAATAATATATAATAATTATATATATGTATATATAATATAATATATATGGTTATAAAGCTATTATTTCTTAAACACCACAATACACACAACAATTCACACCACAACATACATACTTACATATATATATATATATATATATTATATATATATATTTATTTATATAGGTTATATAATATATATATACCATATTATATATATATACATATATATATTAATATACATATACATATATATATAATAAATATATATATATATAGTAATATTAATATATATAATATAATAATTATATATATATATGTAATTATTATTAATATATATATAATTTATAATATATAATATATATAGTAGTATATAATAATTATATTATATGTATATTAATATATATAATTATATATTATATATTATAATAATTATACATATATAAATATATATAAATAATTATACTATTTATATAATATATATATATATATATTATAATATATATATGTATTATACAACCATACATATATATATAATATATAATAATATATATATTATATTATATATACGTATATTATATATACGTATATTATATAATAATATATATATAATATTATAATATTATATATAATATATTAATATATATATAATTATTAACATACATATTAGAATACATTACGTATATAATAATTATTATATATATTATATATTATATACTATAAATTAAATAAAAATAAAGTATTATATAATAATATATATATTAATAATATATTATATATATATATTATATATATATATTTATTATATGTAATAATATATAATAACCTCTCTCGTCCCCCATACTAACCACAGCTATGAATCCCTTACAAAAAACCCACGAATTTAGACTTCGAGAAAAAGGATATTTTCTTAGTCACCCGCGAATCCTACACGCGAAAATCCTTAAAGCTGCCCAGTGCTTGTCAGAATCCTTCAGGTGAAACTTCTAACCCTAATTTCAAAAACTTCCGATGGTTGTAGTTATCCATGGCTCCTGCATTACCTCGCAAAATATTCAAGAAAGGTGTCAATTTATCGAAATTAAGGGTTACCTGTTTGGCATTCGCTACCACCTGACGTTAATTGGGGTGTCATTAAAACTTGAGGTTGATGATAAAGGTCTTCCTGGGGTGCCCTTCTTAGTGACACGCGACTGTCGGGATAATGAGGGTGGCTTTCATAATTGTAGGTGATATTGTTATTTGGGTCATTCGGATGCCTTTTGGGAGAAATTGTGCCTCAAGGGGAAAGTTTTTATATCAATTACTATATATTATAATAAATTTATATATATAGTTAATATTATTATATACATTAAATATAATACGCATAATATACATGTTACAGCTGTATTTGAGTATGCTCTTTGAACAGATTTATTACGTTTAAGAGATGAATAAGAATAATGTCCAATATGTTTTCTTTACTATATCTATTAAATAAAACCCAATTCCATTCATCTAAAGCCTCTCTCTTGTATTACAGAAAAATATCCATATATGTACAATGACTCACTGAATTAAATCATTGCTTGCTGAATGCAATACCTTCGTTTTTTATTATTGATTGCTTGACTGACTGATTTCAAATCTCTGAGTTGCTATGCATAACAAAATATTAGGGTAGGCTTTCCACTTTGGAGGGGTCCCGATTTGTTAAAAAATCGTTAAAAAATATTTAGCCAAAAATACACTAATCAAGACAGGCCTAATGGGAATTTTCAGGCATTATTAGCACTATAATAAAACGCATATTTCTCTGTGAGGTTTAATCATCCTACAGCGGGAAAAGTTAATGATTTTATTGAAAAAAAAATGTGCAAAAAAATGCAAAAAATTCCGGGGCCCCTCGTACTGAAGGTTATTTAGGATGATTAGGTGAGAAACTACAAAGTCTGTTGAATAGAAATTCGCCGGTCTGACAGAAATGTTGGATATATCCCACCTGGAACATGCACAAAAAAAAAATTATCAAAAATAGCAACAAAGTTAAATAAGCAACGTTATAACCAAAAAAAAAGAGGACAAACAACTTTCAGGTAAGTTCAGCGAAAAGCCCCGCCGTGAAAATCAGACTTGGTAGCTTAGGAAAGGAAAATATTTCAGGCAAAAATTCAAATCTCGATTTAGGGACCAAAACCTTTTTGAGAGTTTGTAGTTATTATGTCCACTTGAATTAGCCTTAAAAAAAACATCTTAAAAATGGGGTTATATTATTTAGGGACAATTCAAAGAAACCCCCCGGCCCCCCCCCCCAAAAAAAAAGGGGGGAGGGGGTTTCTTTGCATTGTTTCCTAAATAATATTAATTTTTAGCATGTTTTAGGCTATTCAAGTGGACATAATAAAACTACAAACTCCTCAAAAGGTTTTGTCCCTAAAATCGAGATTTTGAATTTTTCCTGAATAATTTCTTTCCTAGCTACAGTTCTGATTTTTTCGGCGGGGCTTTCGCTGAACTTACGAAAGGTTTTGTCTGCTTCTTTTTTTTTGTTATAAACGTGCTTAATTTACCTGTTCCTATTTTTTGATAATTTTTTTTTGTGCATGTTTCCAGGTTGGATATACCCAACATTCTTCTGTCAGAACCGAATTTCTATTTCAAGACTTGTAGTTGTTTCTCACCAATCACCCAAAATAAAAACCTTCCCAGTAACGAAGGGGCCCGGGGAAATTTGGTCAAATTTTTTCCACATTCTTTTTTTTCATAAAAATCCATTAATTTTCCCTGGTTAGGATGATAAAACTTACATGGAAGGAATATGGCATTATTATAGTTGCTAATAATGTCCTGAAAATTTCCATTAAGCCTGTCTTGATTAGTGGTATTTTTGGAACAAAATATCTTTTTACGAATCGGCCACCCTCCAAAGTGGAGCCTACCTTTAGCAGAAAGAATTAAATAAATAGGACTGCATACCTGTTATGTATAGTAGTTTATTAAGCAAATCTGTATAAATATCTGTCTATATGATTAAAAAAACACAAGTCTTATCACCTTGACTATGAACCAGTTATTCAATGAAAAAACACATTTCCCATATCATATACCATTAATTAATCTTCAAAGACAACCAATACCTTCCCAATTAATTAAACCTTGCAAATAAATTTCTCATATACCCTATAATTAATTGTTGCAGACCTTCCTAATTAATTAAGCCATCTTTTCAATAATTGCCCCTTTACGAAAACATCAGTATGATTAATTACCTACCTTGAATATTCATCAGTGATCAAGTTATTGGAAAAAATTCCATATCATACTCTTTAATTAAACGTACTAGACAACCACTTCCTTTCCAATTAATTAAACAATTTTTTCATTCATTTTCCTTCTAAGAAAACATCAGTATAATTGATATCATCAGTTATCAAGTTATAATAAAAATTTCCATATCATACTCTTTAATTAATCTCACTAGACAACCACTTCCTTTCTAATTAATTAAAGCGTCTTTTCAATAATTCCCCTTTTAAGAAAAAAAAGTCAGTATAATTGATATTCATCAGTGATCAAGTTATTAGAAAAAAATTCCATATCATACTCTTTAATTAATCTTACTAGACAACCACTTCCTTTTCAATTAATTAAACCATTTTTTCAATCATTCCCTTTCTAAGAAAAAAGTAGTATAATTAATATTCATCCGTGATCACGTATTAAAAAAAATTCCATATCATACTCTAATTAATCTTCAAAGACAGCCACTACCTTCCAAATTAAAGAAACCATTTTTTCAATAATTCCCCTTCTAAGAAAACATCAGTATAACTAATATTCATCAGTGATCAAGTATTAAAAAATTTCCATATCATACCTTTAAATTAATCTTACTAGACAACCACTTCCTTTCCAATGAATCAAACCGTCTTTTAAACAACTGGCTTCTATGAAGACACCAGTTTAATGAGTTGCCAACCTTGAATCTTCACCAATGATCAAATCAATCAAAAGTATTATCTCCCTCACTACATGACTGGCCCTTCCTAACCTGCCTCTACCTCCGAGGAGAACAACAAGTCCTTTAAATATTTCTCGCCTTTTCACCCCTGGGCCATCACGTTGGCCCCATACCCACCTTGAGACACCGGCATTCACACCCTGACCTGCTGTGAGCTGACATGCCTGGCCTCTGGAGTAACTCACCTCTAAGGACACCTGCCCTTTTGACGAAGGCCCCGAGGGTATAAGGTAACCGGAAGAAATCCCCTCTCTCTCTCTCTCTCTCTCTCTCTCTCTCTCTGAGGCGGACGAGTTTCGGTAAGTCGTGAGGTTTGGGTGGGAAATTCCCCTTTGGTCTTATGAAAGTTTTTTTTTATTGCAAGGAAAATAAATTGGGATATGATTTGTTTCTCGTATGCAAATCATGAAGTTTAAAGGTTACGCTTATATTATATTGCATCACATTATATTATATATGCATAAAAAATCACAGTAGATGCACGTGACTTCATGATGTAAGCGAATGCCACAGGAAAAAAATAATAGGCAGAAATTCTAGCCGAGGGCTTTCGTCCTTTAATGAGAGATATTATCTCAGGACGGAAGAGCTCGTTTAGAATTTCTGCTTATTATTTTTTCCTGTGGTAATTGTTTGTATATATATATATATATATATATATATATATATATATATATATATATATATAAACACATATACATATACATACACACACACACACACACACACACACACACATATATATATATATATATATATATATATATATATATATATATAATATATATATATATATATAATTATTCAGCTATATGTTCCTGTGACAGTAATGATTGTTTACGTAATCTCAGGTAGTTTAAAACGTTCTTTTGCTGAAAGCAAAATTCAGAAATTACCATAAAACAAAAATTCCTCATAATTTCTTACACCAACAGTGTTTGGGACAGAAATCCTTGATGATCTTAAAAGGTATAAATTCATTAAAATAAAAGTCAGGCATTATGTCAGAGGAAATTTCCCCAGATACTCGTTTTGGCAATTAGAGGCACTTGTTGTCCTGTTATCCAAAAACAAATCGGTGAATTATATTTGATTTAAAACTATTTTTATTTTCTTTTTTCCACTCCCCCAAGATGTCTTTGAGGAAGCCTCCTAAGGTAATCTGTCCAAGTTTCTCTTGATGTAGCTAAGGTGTAATATACATACCTGCTTTCACTTGTACAGTTCTGCTCTATTTACTAGATGTCCAGTGTTCATCCCTGAATAGCTGTGTGTGTTCAAGGTACTTATAAATGGGATCTCGTTTTTGCGTCACATCTGAACAACTATAAAATTATAAGCGCGAGGTAATCAGAGCTTGATTCAGAATGAAAAGTTTAAGGATAAAAGGTGAAAAATTTCGAAATTTCCAGTTTCTGAACAGGGAAACTGAGGTCCCAATACCTGGTCTTCTAACAAGCTTGTTTAATGACTGTCATACCAGAATTATCACTTCACTGACGCCGTGTTTTCTTAAACTTTCGTCTCGAGATTAAATAAGGGTTGAGCTAACGAGGTAATATATGTTGGAATTGCTCCGTCGCGCTGTTTTCAGGTTCAAGTCTAAATTTTTCCGCTTTGCTTGTTGTCTCTCGTCCGTTGAATTTCGCTCTGATATAATCTGATCTGCGCGATAGGGTACAATGGTGCAAAAAATGAACAGAATTTAATTCTGTTGCGAAAAACGTGGAGAAACGTTTACCGTGTAATATGTCAGATACTTCCTGCCGTCTAACTAGGAATGTTTTGTATTTCAAAGAATGAATCACTTATTGAAGAATGTTTTTCAAAATTGTACTACATTGTATAGTCTGACAATGTACTACATTGTATAGTCTCTCTCTCTCTCTCTCTCTCTCTCTCTCTCTCTCTCTCTCTCTTTCTCTCTCTCTCTCTCTCTCTCTCTCTCTCTTTGTATCATTATTTGTTGACAATTTGAATACTTTATTAAAAGGTTAAGTAGGTTCATATTAAATTTGTATTTTGAGATTTGATTTCTGTTATGATGAGGCTTAAATATCATCTCAAAGTAGGCTATCTCTGTCCCTTGTGTAGTTTTTTTAATTCAAGAACAAAAAAATAGCATCAAGTGCAGAAACAACAATAAAAATGTAAGAGAAATTATAATACAAATAATAACAATCAAACTGCTTTGTTCCAGGACAACTGAGAAGAGAGGCAAGCGAGGATGGCATAGGAAAAGGTGAGGAAAAAATGACCTTTATTTTTCATTCCTGTTTTTGGACTGCCATTCCTGTACTTGTTGATGGGAATAGTAGCATACTGATAAACCTCGTTTGATGCAGATTCACATTATTAGTAAATCCATAAATAATTTAATAATTAAACACATAATACAAGATCCCATTTTCTATATTAGTAAATTTATAAATAATTGAATAATTAATTAAACTAATAATATAAGATCCCATTCTGAGTCATTACATATAAGTAGATCATTCGTTTATAAGATAAATTTTTAAACGTAATCACGAGCGTGTTTAGGTCCGCTTTTTTATTTGATAGCATGATTTTAGCATCTTTTTTAACACTCGAACAGCGACGCCAGGTACCTCGCAACCAACCAATCAAGCAGACCTAAGAAGTCTCATGACCTTTGAACTTGCAATGAATTTCGACACTAAACGAACCCTCACTTACTAAGTGAGGTCAGGTGAGGGCGGTTTTCTGTTGAGTCACTCAGTGGATTGGCAGGTTCTAAAAATGAAGAGAGAGAGAGAGAGAGAGAGAGAGAGAGAGAGAGAGATGGTCACGGTCAAGGCCTTTGTCATACGCTGCTTTCAGTGGACTTTTTTTTTAATCAGAAGACAGAGAGAGAGAGAGAGAGAGAGAGAGAGAGAGTTACAAGGAGTTGCAAGGATTAGGATGTCTCAAAGACTTATTAATCCATCCGAGGAGACATGGTGTGCTCACTTATCTCTAGAGAGAGAGAGAGAGAGAGAGAGAGAGAGAGGTACGTTAGGCCACACTATGGAAATAAACATTGTAAATGGAAGGGCTACTTTTACAGAAGGAACCACAAAAACAGAGAGAGAGAGAGAGAGCAACCGAAGGCCACTAGTATGGAGTGAGAATCAAAATCTGGAGTGATTTATCTGATTCATCATTTGGCATTGCCTAAGTTATCAATCTTTGGAACCTGTTTTTTTTAGTTAGATCGAAGAGAGAGAGAGAGAGAGAGAGAGAGAGAGAGAGAGAGAAATAACTGGTCTCACGTCAGCAGTGGCGATCATATCTCAAAGCGTCAGTGAAAAAAACCTTTGCAAGATCTATGCAAAACTAGTTTGACGTTTTGAAGCCAAAGGAGAATTAAATAACGATAAAACAAAATAATTGAGCAATTAGGAAAAATATAATAAAGATTTAATCAAAGTCAAAGTATCCATATGGTGTCTATGCAATCATTTTAGGTGATCGACTCAGTATGAAACACGTTTGGAACAAAAAAATGAAACTCGATAAAAAGTGGTGTTTCTCATCACCGCCTCAAATTGTGCAATTGGAAGTTGGAACCTTTTGGTTTACACCCATCGAGTTTGGCTTTCTGTGTTTGTTCTGGGTGACTGACCTGCAAAATTTAGCAGCTTGAATCTGTTAACCTTCATAAATATCTATTTGTTAAGCACTGGCAACTTTATGTTTGTGTATAATGATTATATATGTATATATATATATATATATATATATATATAGATATATATATATATATTATATATATATGTATATATATATATATATATATATATATATATATATATATATATATATATATATATATATATAGATATGCATATATAATACATATATCTATATTATATATATATATATATATATATATATATATATATATATATATATATATATATATATATATACTATATATATATACAGGGTGTCCAGAAAGCCCCAGTACCATTACAAGCAAAAAATACTGATAACGGTACTGGGACTTTATGGACACCCTGTATGATAAAATGTGCGCTTGTGTTTGTGTGTCTGTGTATATGCAAGGATGTGTAAAACAGATAGATAGATAAATAGATAGATAGAGAGAGAGTGAGACAGACAGACAGACAGACTGTGGACATCCACTATTGGTCGTGAACTGTCGAAATGAACATGACGTTTGAGAACTGTCAAAACATAGAAATTCTCACCTCTGTTTTCAATCGACATCCACGGACGATTATGCTTCTCAAGAAACCGTACAAAATCAGATTGGAGAAAACATTTGAGGCCGGCAACTTACAGCAATCTCAAGGGAAAGTGTAAGATAACGGAGATTACTTTTATTTTTTGCTTTTTTTTTATCTTTTTCTTTTTTTACTTTTAAGACGAGACGTTAGTACTAGGTTACGAAAAATTTATACCCGTCCTACCAGCAAAGATAGAATAGTGGACTTCAATATTTATTTACTTATTTATTATTGTATATATGTTACTGAAGAATGAATGGCATATTTCATTTACTCTGCAATGTCAAACGTGCTTATATCATCACATTAAGTTACGTTGCATTGTATATATATATATATACAACTAATTTTGCAAATTAGTTGTATATAATTAATATAGAGTATATATATCTAATATAAATATATATATATATAATATAAATATATTATAATATATATATAGATGTATATATACATATATATATATATAATATAATATATGATATATTACCCTTATAAAAGTAAATAGCTTATTCATATGTTCAGTTTCTGTAGTTATTTATTTATTCCTTTATCTTTATATTGATTTATATATTCACTTAATGATTTATTATTGATATAAAATATATATATACATAATATATATATATATATATAAGTTTTAGTTATTTTTATTATTTATCTATTTATTTATTTATTTATTATTTTATTACATTATTTACATATGATATATAATATATATATATTATATATATATATATATTATATATATATATATATATCAGTTTAGTTATTTTTTTTATCATTTATCTATTTATTTGCCTATTATTTTATTACATCTATTTCCTTATGATATTTATAAAATTATTGATATATATGTTATTTATTTATTATATAGTTATTATATATTTATCAATTAATCTATTATTTTTATTTCTCGACTTATTCATTTATGGGATGGAGTGTCCAATTACTAAACATTTCTCACCACAAGGACAGCTTCTCATCACCCTATCCTTTCCAACAAAGAATCATAACCCACTGCAAGGACACACCAATTCTTTGCGCCTTACCAAAGCCTCAGGATATTATGGGCTATAGAATACTACCCACTCAGGACGCCCAAAAACGAAGGACCAAAAGGACACACACTCACTCACACAGGGAAGAAAGAAAACGAAATGAATGACTCGGGGAACTGTTATGTTTTCGGTTTCGCTCGTTTATAAATTAATTCTAAGACAATAAATATTTACAAAATAAGAGTCAGTCGTCCTACGAGAAGACGTAGCATCGTTGTTGAGCAATCGGTGAGATTCCAGGATCTCATTTGGAAGAAGAAGAAGAAGAATAATAATAATAAGAAGAAAGCAAAAGGTATTAATCTGCAACGTGAAAATCGACTCAGATTCGAAAAGTGAAAATCCAAGAAGAAGAAGAATCAGCATCGGTTTGTTTACTTGTCATCTTCTTCGTAGGGGGAGGAGGAGGAGAAGAAGGGGGAGGCGGAGGAGGAGGAGGAGGAGAGGAAGAGGAGAAGGATGAGGAGGTGGAGGAGGAGGAGGAAGAAGAACAAGACGGATCACAAGAGAATCATAGAGAAAGCAAAAAAGGAAAGGATGAGATTACAGCAGAATCGACCCAGATTCCAAATTGAAAATCCAAGAAGAAGAAGAGTCAAAGGTTTCGGTTTGTTTACTTGTCGTCATCTTCTTCGAAGGAGGTGAAGGATCCCTGCTGGCCGTTGGCACTGACGCCGTCGGCGCTGGCGGGCACGGCGTTGGATTCAACGACGCGGAAGCCGTCCTCGTCGGCGACGTACCTGACGAAGTAATCGACGCCTTCGGGAGAAGTCCAGCTGCGAAGGGGAAGTGAATGTTGAATGAGGGTGATGTTATAATGTGGTGTGATATTTTAACATCAATAAAAAGGGGGCGTTTTGGCTTATTAAATGATTTCGAGTTTATATCAGAGATGTGATTTCACTTGAGAGAGAGAGAGAGAGAGAGAGAGAGAGAGAGAGAAACTATTCAGGTGCACTTAGATTCTGTTGAACTGAAGGAAAGAGAGAGAGAGAGAGAGAGAGAGAGAGAGAGAGAGAGAGGCGGGGATATACCTGAGGCAGAAGTTATCAGGTGCACGTAGATTCTATCTCATTGAAGTGAGAGAGAGAGAGGGAGAGATAGAGAGAGAGAGAGAAAGTGAGAGACAGAGAGAGAGAGAGAGTTATACATGAAAAAAATTATTCTAAGTTAATATAGATATCATTTCACTGAACTGAGAGAGAGAGAGAGAGAGAGAGAGAGAGAGAGAGAGAGAGAGAATTATAATTTAGAGGTTATAACTGAGGCAAATATACTCAGGTACACATAGATACAAGTCCACTGAACTTAGAGAGAGAGAGAGAGAGAGAGAGAGAGAGAGAGAGAGTTATACCTGAGTAACAATTACTACACAGTTCCACAAATGCGGTATTCAATCAAACTGAGAGAGAGAGAGAGAGAGAGAGAGAGACAGACAGACAGACAGACAGACAGATAGAAAAATACAGAATTCAGTCAAACTGAGAGAGAGAAAGAGAGACAGACAGACAGACAGACAGACAGACAGGTTATACCTGAGTAACAAATACACAATTCCACAAATATGATATTTAATCAAACAGAGAGAGAGAGAGAGAGAGAGAGAGAGAGAGAGAGAGAGAGAGAGAGTTTATACCTGAGTAACAAATACACCAGTTCTAAAAATACAGTATTTTATGAAACTGAGAGAGAGAGAGAGAGAGAGAGAGAGAGAGGTTCATACCTGTATGACCCGTGAACGCCATCGTCATCCACGTCCTGTTCGTGTTGAATATCGTCGGCATCGACGGTGAATACTGAGTCGGGTCGAGCAGCGACGAAGGCAGCAAGGCCCAGGAGAACGATCAGCTGATGATAGTGAAGTTGATGGTGAAGTTGATAGGTATGACTGATAGTGATAGTTTAAGTTATCAGCAGTTATTGATGGTGATATTAAAGTTTCTCACCATTTATTGATTATTTTAATGGTTATAATAGTTTTTTTTATAGACTGTAATGATAGTGAAGTTAATAATAATAATAATAATAATAATATAATAATAATAATAATAATAATAATAATAATAATAATAATAATAATAATAAAGCATTAATTGATTTTTCTAATCATTATAATGGTGTTTTTTTATAAACGGTAATGATAGTGTAATTAATAGAGGCTATTACAATAAAAAATAATGATAATAATAATAGTAATAATAATAATAAAGCATTAATTGATAATTTTAATCATTATAATAGTGTTTTTTTATAACTGTAGTGATAGTGAAGTTAATAGTGGCTATTAATATTATTAATAATAATATAGACAATACTATTAATATATTAAAAAACGACTATTACTGTAAATATAGTTTGAAGCGCATAAATCCATACGTGTTAATTATCAAGCAATCTAAAAGTAATTCTGAAACCGACGATCAACGGATTGTAATTCAACCTTTATCACATTGTAAACAGAAGAAAATATTTTAAATGAGTAAATCAAATTCCGTTTGAAAGAAATAAGAAGATAAGTGATATCAATTCCACAACAAAATTGATGAAATTACTTTCGTTAAGATTAATTCGATAGGAACTGTTTCGGGAAATATAGTAAGATTATTTTTCGCCGTAGGTCACCACAACCTTTGCGACGCTGTTTCGTTGTAAACTAAACTAACCAATCAGTGAACCGAGAGACTGAATGAGACCTCTCGACTCCCAAAAGGAACCTGACTTACGGTGAACTTCATGATGCCGGTTGCGAGTTCGTAAGACAACTGTGGTCTCAGGTCAGGATTGTCATAGCTTTTATAGCAGCCGGCCATCCTCTCTCTTTCTTTCTCTCTCTCTCTCGCTCCGGTTAGCCTTCTAACCTTAAAAACAACCTCCCTCAGAGCAAACCTCCCTACCTACTTCTTCCTCTCCTTCAGAAGCTCCACCCATGCCCTCCGATGGGACGGCGGGGGAGGCAGAGGAACCACGCCCAGTTCTGTCCTTGACCGGGACATCAGTGGGCACTGCTTAGTTGGTGCTGGGGTATCTGTCTGATGCCAAAAGCTTAATTGCAGCTTGTTTTCAAAATTGGCTTATTTCTAATCAAATATCCAAATTATTTCACTTATTTTACTCATTTTGGTGTCTTCTGATCTCAAAATATTTAAGGATGGAGAAAATTCATTCCAGCTCATTGCAACTGGCATCTGAAATTCAGGTGTAAGGTTTTATTATCTCGTCTCTCATTTATTTATTTATTACCTTTTCCTTTAACTTGTCTCTCTCTCTCTACAGGCTGATATCCCTTCCTAGCCTACTTTGGTTTATCATAGCCTGTTGACTACGTTCGTAAGAGTTTCCAACTGACTTTTAAAGAAATAAAATAGATATGAATTCAAAACCATTCAGTTTGTTCGTGTTACAAAGTTGACTTAATTTAGGTACGTGGCCCTATTGCTGCATATCTTTTACTGACGTGTTGATTATCTTTTATTCCTCTGCTCTTTTCCATTAGGTTTTTTTTATTCTACATTAAACTCAATCAGTTCCCTAACTTTAATGATAATACCCTTCTGTTACGCCTTCCACATAAACATAATATTCTTTGGAAGCTTGAATTTCAAGTCAGTGGCCCCTGTGCTGGTGGGCTTGTTCCATATGAATAGGGTTCATCTTCTGAATAATAATAATAATAATAATAATAATAATAATAATAATAATAATA
>NC_061088.1:6217554-6220054 GCF_015104395.2 Macrobrachium nipponense | reverse complement strand
ACTTTTTACTATTATGATTGCAGAAGATCCGACGACCGATATACAACTCTTTACGGTATCTTGAAACTATAAAGTTAATTCTTGTTAAATTATTCTCGGGCCTGAACTCGTTACATGTTGGGTTCACGTCCGAATAAGCTATGGGGGTAAAGGAAGGTGCAGTAAGCAGGATCTCTCTTCTCTCTCTCTCTCTCTTCTCTCTCTCTCCTCTCTCTCTCTCTCTTTCGTTAAAAGAGATAAGCTGGAGTTTTTCTTTAGCTATATGTAGTAATTGAGTTAAGGTAATTAATGGATACGTGTGAATTTGTATAAGATACACACACACCACACACACACACACACACACATATATATCTATATATATATATATATATATATATATATATATATATATTATATATATATATATATATAAACAGACATGCACAGCATTGCATTCTAAACATTTTATTTATTTTGTTTTTACTAGATTGCCATTTGTTTTTTTTTAGAAAACCAATATTAAATTTCGGAAATGCTAATTTACATTTTTGACGCCCCTTTGTGCTGTCTGGTATAAATAAATATATATAATATATATAATATTATTAGATATTTATATATATAAATATTATATTTAATATATATGATTATTAAAAGAAAAAATTAAACTTTCTAGAAGCTAATACATCTGCCTCCTAGTCCTCCTTAAAGGCATCAATAATTGTAGAATTAGTATAATCTATTCTTCAATTTATCGTCTACAATTTGAGAGAACAGTTGTACTAAAACGCAGACAACCATTTCTGAGATATCAGGGTCTTAAAGCGACTTTGATATCTTTGAAACGGTTGTCTGAGAGCAACCAAGCCCTGCAATAAAGCGATAATGATTGTGATTTAAACTGAACTATAGCAATCGGAAAGTATCTTTGGGTAAAAAGAGTAATTTTGATCAAATAGGTTTGGTATTCTGAAGACTTGATTTTAGGTGTAGAAACATGAAAATAAGCCAGATTAGATATAGTGAAGGTAGTCCAATATGTGGTTATTATTGAAAATGATGAATACTTTCAATCTTATACATTTACACTTTCATATTTGAAGTATTTCTCAGAGCTTCAATTAAAATATCAAGGATTAATATAGGAATTACTCATTTTTCTATGAATGGTAAATTATTCTTTAGATATCACGTGAAACGCAAGTCCTAGGTGATTAGAAAATTTCAATTAATTTACAGAATTTTATCATAATTAATACTCGCAGCTGTTGCGGATATTTTCTGCTGTGTTTGTTTGTCAGTAAGTTTACTCAAACTCCGATATGCTGAATGTCACCGAAATCCTACGAAAGATGGCCAAGCGACGGTAACAACTGGTTGAAATTTGGGAGGGATAGGAGTGTAAATTTTTGGGTAGAGGGGGGATTCTTGTACCGGGGTTATCTATCCGCTGGAGGAGATTCGTAACCTCTGAATGCTCTTGTTAAACCCGTTTGTCTTAATATTTCATGGAAACTCCTTTTCAGGACATGTGATGTGAATTATTTTAAAATATATTGGTAATATAGACCCCCAAAAAATCCCCACATAATTATATTACCTATAAAAAGAATTGCCATTCTCAATTATCAAAGTTATTTACCCATAAAAAATTCATTGGTCTTCCTGAGATATTAAACGTTTTCATTTCACCAAATTTATCAAATTAATTCAGAATTTTTTTTTTTTAAGTTTGATCTTTCTTAATTATCAAAGTTATTTAGCCATAAAAGATTGCTCAGTCGCCTTAGATTTTAATATCTTTTATTATAACACATTATTCACTAAAATAAAAAATTATTACTTTAATTATCAAAGCTATTTCACCTAAAAAAAAACATTTATTAGTCGCCCTTAGATTTTGATAGTTAATAAAAAAAGATTTTAAAATCCCAAATGTCAAAACCTGACGAGATGCAGAACTGAGCACTTTCTTGAAGAAACTAAAAAAAAAATTAAGAAAAATTAGAAATATTAATCTCGTTTGACGTCAACATTGACGTATGAAAGATAAAGGAACTGATTATCTCAAGGCGAAGGCATAAGAAATCAATCTTTCATAAAATCCTTTGGCTTTTGCTAAAAATATTTTCGTCTTGTTAACAGATCAGTGCGAATCGTAATTAACATGAAATCATTCTTAGATAAGGTCCACTTTATCAATAATAATTATTTTCGATATGGGTGCGTGGGTTTGGCCTAATTTAAATATGGGAGAAAATTATCAGATGATAAAAGTAAACAAAGAGTATTTGGCATTTTTTTATTGGTCTTGCAATTGTTGTCACGTTGCCATATATATATATATATATATATATATATATATAATATATATATATATATATATATATATATATATATATATATATATTTTTTTTTTTTTTTTTTTTTATTGGTGTCCTGTCAACTCCTTAAATCAAGTTGAAAAAATAGTGCATTTATTTTGTAAATAATAATCATTGTATTTTTCCAGTTTTTG